>NW_004955443.1:17626033-17721623 GCF_000276665.1 Chinchilla lanigera | reverse complement strand
TGTTGTGGGGTGGAACACTCTGTAGACATCTACTAAGTCCATTTGTTCACAGCTGTGGTTCAGATCTGTTGTTTCCTTGCTGATGTTTTGTCCAGTTGACCTATCTCTTTGTGTCAATGGGGTTTTGAGGTTCCCAGTTACAACAGTGTTATTAATTATATGGATTTTCATGCCTGTTAAGATTTGTCATGGCAGAATCTGCTGTGATTCTGATGGGCTTTCCTTTATAGGTAATTATATAATTTGGAACTCTGATATTTGGTGCATACATGTTTATGATTGTTATCTCATCCTCTTGCAGTTTTCCCCTGACTAGTATGTAGTGACCTTCTTCATCTCTTTTGATTGTTGTCAGTTTGAAGTTTACATTGTCTGCAAACAGAATAGCTACACCTGCTTTTTTCTGGGTTCCTGTTGCATGGAGGATTGTTTTCCATCCTTTGACTTTTAGTCTGATTTTCTTTTCAGGGAAGTGTGTTTCCTATATACAGCATAACATTGGATTTTTTTTTTAATCCACTCTGCCAGTTTGTTTCTTTTGACTGGAGAATTGAGGCCATTTACATTTATAGTTATAACCGATATGTATGATTTATCATTGTCATGTTATTTACTTGCATTGGTGTCCTACTTTTTCTGCCTGTTTACTTGCTTGCTGTTCTTGAGATTTCATTCCTACTATTGTTCTTGAAATTGTGGTCAGATTTTTCTCTGTCTAGAATGTCTTTTAGTACTCTTTGTAATGCTGGCTTGGCACTCATGAAGTTCTTCAATTGTTCTTTGTCATGAAAATATTTTATATCTCTGTTGAATTTCAGAGATAGTTTGGCAGGGTACATCAGTCTTGGTTGGAAGCTGTTCTGTCTCAGGACCTGTAATACTTCACTCCACACTCTTCTTAATTGGATGGGTTGTGCTGAGAAGTCTGCCGTTATTCTGATGGGCTTTCCTTTATAGGTAATCTGTTTCTTTTCTTTTTTTTTTTTTTTTTTTTTTTTTTTTTTTTTTTTTTTTTTTTTTTTTCTCCGGTACCAGGAATCGAACTCACAACCTTGCACTTGCCAGGCAGGCCCTGTGCCACTGAGCTAAATCCCCAGCCCCAATCTGTTTCTTTTCCTAGCAGCTTTTAATACTCTGTTCTTCTGCTGGAGATATGGAAACTTGAATAGTATATGTTAGTTGTAGTTTTATTTTGGTTGTGGTTGTTTAGAGTTCTGTATGCCTCATTTACTGTATATCAGGTTCTGTTTCCATACTTGGGAAATTTTCTGCTGTTATTTTTGCAAATAATCCTTTTATGTCAGTTGTGTTGCTTCCTGCTATTGACTCCTATAAGTCGTACATTATTCCTCTTTGCCTCATCTTGCAGCTGTTGAATTGATTTTCCTGGATCCTTGTTGATTTTATGAAATCTTTTCTTTCACAGTCACTAGGTGCCATGCTGTCTTCAAAGTCTGAGATTCTATCTTCAGGTTCATTCAAGCGGTTTTGGTAGCTTTCAGTGGCAGCTTTGTTTCCCTGGAAATCTCTTTGAATCTGGTTCATGCATTCTAAGTCCTTTCTATATTTTTCATTGAACGTTTCTGACCCTTGCCTTTGTTCTTCTATTTTCTTATATGTTTCTTCTTCAGACTTTTTGAGCAGTTCCTTCATTATTATTGTCATTTCGCTTTTTGCCTGAGAGATTATTTCTGATCTCATCTCTTCTATGGCCTTATGGAGTTGTTTTTTTATTTCTAGTGCAATCATTTCTGCTCTTTCAGGCATGTGTTTACCAAGTTCTCCTATGTTGATGTCTCGTGGACTTGTTTTGAAGGGGGTGGAGTTCTGGGATTGTGCTTTAGCTCTTCATTTTGTCATGTTTGCTACCAGATGCAGAAAGCTCAGTTTCCCTCTTCAGTAGCTGCACAGCAAAGGCCATTAGTGTCCCTAGTTTTCCTGTTGTTCAGGTTTGCCCCTGAGTGACCTCTGAGAAGCGCTACTTAGCCTCAGGTTTTCCAGCAGTTTTTGATTTGTATCTAATCATCCCAGGTCTCAGATGTGGGCATTGGTGTCAGCTGATGGCAGACCATCTGATCCAGTGTCCCCTTGCAGTTCAGGGCATGTGCATGGCCCAGACTCGGGTTGCACTGGTGTGACAATCCCTGTCCAGTGGACCTGTGTCCCCAGGCAGTTCAGGATATGGGCAAAATCCAGACACAAACTGCAGGGTCAACAGTTTGTGAACCACCTGATTCTGTGTCTCCAGTCAGTTCAGGACACATACAGGAACCAGATGCAGGCTGGATGGGTGTAGTCACAGACTGCCAGTGCCTTCGACCTGCTAGGGGGTCTGGCCGAAAGTAAAGCACGGACTCAAACCACGGGACCAGCAGCTCCTGGAGCACTTGCTCACTAGGCACAGGGCATGGAGGCCCTGGGAGCGGCTACATGCCCCATTCCCAGCCAGAAATGTCCCTGGGGCTTCTGAGTGAGGACCTCATCCCTTCCTCAGGTACAGGGAGGGCTGAGACTCAGTCTGTAATGGCAGTGAGGTCCTGGGTCACCCATTCTGCCCTCAGGAAGTAGATGGGAAATACCTGGCTCTCTCCTCAAGTTTCAGCTGGGAACCATGGTGGTGTGAGCAAAGCATGGACTCGAACCACAGGACCAGCAGCTCCTGGAGCCAGGGGTCACTTTATCCAATCCCTGGAAATCCATGGTCACTCACCACGTCCCATCTGGCTTCCATGCTGGCCATACTGGGGAGCTGAAAAGTCTCTGTGCTGGGCATATCACCCTTGCCTCTTCCAATTTCAAGATGATTTGTCCTATTTCCTCATGGCCCTCAGGTAATCAGGTAGTCAACACTGCTTCATGCACACACACATGTATACTGCAGGAGAGTCAGTGGTGAGTGTTGCGGATGTGCTTGGACTATGGTGTTTACCACTTGGATTTGCAAACAGAATTTCTTGTGTGGTGTCTAGCTGACTACCAGTGTCCCCACCCTAAGTATGTATTCAACAACTAGGGAAACACAGACATCATAAGGGCATGGAGTTAAATACCCAATACTCAGTGTCACCTGGGCTCTCCAGACCATGATACTGTGGCTCTGTATACTTCTATGTGTGCATTAGATCCTGTGAAATGGTCTTGGTTGCCATATATTAGCACTGATTCAACCTCAGTGCTCACCATTAATTTGACCTCAGTGTCCACCAATGCCATATACTCTGTGCATTCTTTGGGGTCCAATAAATAATCAGTTCCACAGGTGGCCCTTCAGGGTCCTCATTAAACAAGTATCTTGACCTATTTCCTGAGCTGAACCAAAGAATGCCAGCTTGACATGTTCTTGCTTCACCAAGGCTGCTTTCACCTTCAGGCTCCTTGGCCAGTATTGCTAGTGGGGTACAACTGCCCCCATAGAGTCAGCAACACATCCAAGGGCTGCCTGTCTATCTTATTTGCAGCTAAGCCAGCAGGTCTGTCTAAATTTGGTACAGACCCACCGTCAGCCTATAACCTGTCCATGGGAGATTTGCCCCACTTGGCTTGGGGCCACCCATTTTTTCTCTTTACCTTGGTGCTTTACTTCCACATACCCCATCTGGAGTTGTGATTGAAAAATGCAATGCGAATAATTTTTTTTTTTTTTGCAATAAAAGACACATTCCCTTTAGTCTTCTACAGAATGTCCCTTTCACTTCAACACACTTATCCTATTATGCTTGCAGATTTCTGAAGCACTTCGGGAAATCCTCTTTTGTCAGTTTCTTTTGTTGCAGTGTTGTAGCTTTCCTGATACCCTGACACCACTCAAAATGTTTTCTTTTTATGGTTATTTTTGCTTTTTGTAAGAGCCAGTATTTACACTGTCAGATCTGATAAGTAAACTAAGTGAGAACAGATGACACACAGTAATGGAATTGACCACATTTTTAATCACAAGTACTAGGAACACTCAGGAAAAAGAACTTCCAGAACCTCTACAGAAAGTGGCATAAATGATGGGAGAAGAGTGTTTAAAGGGCTGGTGATATAGTTCAGTGGCACAACCACCTGCTTAGGAAGTGCAAGGTGCTGATTTTGATTCCTGGTATTAAAAAAAAAAAAAAAAGAGTATTTGAAGAGAGGAGGAGGTATTTTAAAGGGAATTGTTGACAATATGTTTTTTTTTTACTGTGATAACATTTTTACCTAACCATTTACTGTATTATTTGATTTATATAGATAGATATATTTATTATATGTTCATGAATTCAGTACATAATTAGTTATAATATTATAATATTCAATCCTGCAAAAACACAACTATTAATAATTTGGTTCATTTACAGAATATTTACTGTTTCTGATGCTAAATGATGCATGTTAAATTTGTTATTAGCTGAAGTTTCTCAAATTATCCCCTAACATACACCTCTATTCCTCTATTTCTGGGAGAAATCTAGGCTTTTGTTTTTCTACTTCCTTTCTCTCCAGTCTCCATGTGTAAATTTTGTCCTGAGGGACCATTAACTAAACAATAGGCTTATCTATTAAAATTCAGTTCTACCTCTGGAAAGGGGTACATGAAAAGTTACTTACATTAGAACAACACTTGAAGAACTGGAACACTTGGAAAACTCAAAAGGAAAGATCCCAGGTGGATTTTTTTTCTGAGAAAAAAGGGTTTCAGTTCCCATAGCTACCTTTTTAAACAAAAACGTTTAGCTATTATAAGAGAAAAAAAGAAAGACAAAATACACGTTCTATCCTGTGATAGTAAACCAAGAAATATGAAGAGAAAATAAATACCCGTTTTCACGTTAAATATCAAAGAACTCTACTTAAAGCAAGATATGTCTATCAAATGGTTCTTTTAAAACTTTTACTAACCTTGAGCAAGTTTTATTGAATGAATATAAAAAGAGCATTGAGCCTTGACATACATCTAACTAATACTCTAGTATGCTTAGGACTCGTCTTTAATTAATCACTTTCCAAAATGTATCTATGTATACTGAAGTTGAATAATTGGAGTTTAGAGGCAATCATTACCATTAAAATGCGCTTCACACTGAAAAATAACTCCAAAAAAGGAAATATAACAAACACACACTGGGGACTTAATTTAATCTCAAAACTACATTCTTTTTTTTAACCAAAAATATTTATTGCTTAAAACTCTTTGCATCCTAGTTTTTTAAAAAACTTATCATGTTTTCATTGAATACATGAAAGGGGTTCAACACGATTTCATTATGTATATAGAGGATGCACTGATTAAATAAAGTCTCCTTTTGGTCAACACGTTTCTAACCTCTCTAATCATTATTTGACTTTAGGTTGCCTTTATTTTTAATCTTTTATGTATAGTACAGAAAACACAGTATTTTGTCCCTATGTCTGGCTTGTTTTTCTCCAATAACTTAATATTCTCCAGTTCTGACCACGTTGCTGCAAATTATATGATTTCATTCTTTTATATCTGAATGACATTCCATATGTGCATACCACATTTTCTGTATTCATTCACGCACTTAAGAGCACCGTGCTGATTCCATATCTTAGCTATCATGAAAAGCTAAACCAGCATCTACCAAAATGAACAGATGCTTGCAGGTAGCTCTCCAGTGTGCTCACTTTATTTCCTGTGCATGCACACCTAGAAGTGTGACTACTGGATGCCTTGTTTGTATTAGTGTGAATTATTCTTACAGAAATTATAAATGACAGGGGAATAAAAACATATCTATCCAATTTCTAGATCTTTTTAAGATATATAGAGTTGAAAATCTTTATAACATATAAATGATTAATGCATATAAAATGGCTTAATTAGAGACATATGGTTTTTTTAGTTTACTGTGTTTTCTTTTAAAAGAATTATCACTCCAATTTTGGCCAAACTGGCATACATTCTAATTTGCTGAACATACAATGATGTCTTGTTCCATGAACTTGCAAATGATTCAGTTGATGAGCAGAAGCATTGGGCAAAATTTTGCTTCCATTCGTGAATTCTGCATTGGGTGAGGAAGAGGAACCTAGTTTTCTTCCCAGAATCATGGAAAAAATTGTTCGTGAACTGAGGTACCACTGTATTATTACATTATTATATTTTACATCTTATTTTTGGCTCTTCATAGGTGAGTGGGACAGTTTTATATTCCTGGGATGTGATTTAATTGTCACATTAGCTTCTTAGAACTGCATTGTTCTAATAGTAGGCTCATTTGACTCAAATTTTAAAGCCCTAATGTTAACTAAAAACTACTGTATAAATGGACAGTATGTATGTACAAATGTATATATATATTTATATTTACTTAATATACTCACTTCCACTAGTGATATAAAAACATTAATGGAAATAACTTTGTAAAAATTATTAATATAGCTTTTACATTATAATAAGTATACTCACCATGAGAAGCGGCCATGTATGTGTGCGTGTGTGCATGTGTCTGTGTTCATCTCATGCTTGATCCTTTCTGCTTCACTTTCCTTCCTCTCCTCTCCTCACATCTGTCCTTCCCATCCCCAGAACTTCATCCCATCTCCACAAAGATTACTGCCCTGTTTCTTATCATCTATGTTTTATTTTATTGCTCAAATTATTTATATTTTGGATAATTTATATGTATATATTCTTCCATAAAAATTACATCTTTCCACATACAGTAAATTTGTATATAATTCTTTTTCTTTAGAATATAAGATGTGTTATACTTGTTCAAAAGCATTATAATTTCATATTCCTTGGAAATAATTTTTAATTTAATTTAATTTAATTTAATTTACTATGTAGCTAAATTGACCTTTTATAGCATCTTGCTGTGTAGCCCAAACGGACCTTCAATTCACTATATAGCCCAAGCTGCCTTCAATTTTGCATTGACCTCCTATCTCAGCTTCCTGAATGCTCAGATTCCAGATGTGTGCCATCTCATCTGGCTACTAATGATAATTTAATTGGGAAATTTACCTATTGATGATCAAGTTATTTATTTTTACACTATCCTTTCAACATATAAGGATATATACTCTATCCTGTATGTGTATGAAATGTGTACATCTATTTTACTTAATATACTCATATATTTCTAGCACATTTGACAGAAGGTAAAGAATGCATTTCATAAAACTGAAAGATGTCTATATCAGTTTTATTGTCAATGAATAATTTTATTATATCATAGTAACTTCAGAGACATAGTTTTCTGAAATTTCCCATAAATTTCCATATGGAATTCTGTATTAACAATTTTAATAATTATACAAGATGAATTGGAAATGTAAAAACCATGCAAATGTTACCTAGTTTTACTTCATTGCCAGGATGACACTTAAGTCATGGGTTCATTAGTGATTACTCATCCTCAGATAGTTGAGGATGATTTTGTGCAATTTTATCTGTTGATTTCTGTTTTAAAAATAATTTTTATGCTATCTTAAATCACATAGAATATTAATGAAAACATCAAAATCCATTTTTTAACCTCATGTCTCTAATCTGTGAGGTTTTGTCAGGTTGACTCTAAATTTTCCATGGGAAATTACATTAACTGGAAATATCTATCCCCTCTTTCTACAAACATGGAATTGTAGCATGAAAAGTCTTTAAGACTAGAATAAAATGAAAAAATGTCTCAAGCATTTAGATATTGGCCAAGAAACTGATTACATCTAAACAAGCTAAACCTTGTGGGCTGTAAGCGTTGAGTTAGTTCCCCATTATTAAATCTACATTTTTTTGGGGGGGGTGTTTCCAGTACTGGGAATCGAACTCATGACCTTGCGCTTGCCAGGTAGGCGCTGTGCCGCTGAGCTAAATCCCCAGCTCCTAGATCTACATTTAAATGTTCATCCTCATGTCTTTGTGCCCTCCTCCACTACACACCAAATCTACTAATGTAACAATATCACAAATTCCATGAATTTTGCATGATTCCATTGACACACGATTTCATAGGTTTTATTTTTCCTCCTTCAGTACATCTGTTTCATGTACAGCCATCACCAGCTTCCAAATTCTGTCCTAAATAGGAACACCTTTACTGTGCAGCCTTTCAGGATTTGCAAGCCCCACCCACTGGCTGTTCTCTCCTTCTGGAGAGTCATTTCTGGATGGCACTTCTTTCTTTCCTGAGCCCTGGGGGACTCTTCATCTCGTTTCTCCTCATTTATGCATTGCAGTTCTTTTAACTGTGTTTCTTTTGTCAGACGTTGAGCTCTATAGGACATTATTGGGTTACTTTTTCCTAACGACCTTCCTCTAGTTGGAACTGGTGAACAACGCTGGGTATGATATTCTTCATTTTAGTTGAATTTCACAAGAAGGTGATATAAAATCTATTATTAAAATTCAATAATGCTCCTGTGAAAGAAGTACATTGATACTGAGACTGCATTCACCCTAAGGAACAAAATATCACCTAAAATCTTTTATAACAAATTATTTAAGTCATTATTGCAACAACATGCAGTGCCATACTACTCACAACAATGTCTCACACTTTTTTCTTTTTTTAAAGACTCTTATTTGATTATTAGAACTACATAATATCAAATATTAAATTAGTCAATACTAAAAATATATTTGAATCTTCTCAGTGTTATAAATTTCATGAAAATATGTTCAATGGATGTGAAATATTTAACTCCTGAAAGGTATGGATGTGTAATAGAAGTGTAAAGAGAGAAATATGGGAACTGCTCTTAGTGAGAAATAGTGAGTTTCTTTGGTGAGGTAGAGCGAAATCTCCAAGAATACTTAAGAGAAAAAATGTATTATATCCCACTCAGAGATAGAGAAAAGCTTTGTAATGGACTGGCTGATACTTAACCTTTCTGTTCCTGAGTACCTCATCAGTAAAATGAGGATAATAATGACATCTCCCTCAAACAATGTTATAAATGTTAAATGAGCTGGTAAATATAAAGCTTTTAGAAGAGCCTTTGGCACATAGCATGTGTGCAGCCAAAGCTAACTAACATCATTATTACCCCTGCTAATAGTATTACCCAAGAGGAACCTTGACAAGCACAGCAGACCATTCAAGATTTAGAGAGAATTGTGGAAAAATAAAATAGGAATAAAATCAGGCATGTTCCAAGAAACAGTGAAGAGTACAGTTTGAGAGAAAGAGAAAATAAATGGCAAAGTCTAAATCCTTTGGGAAATCTGGTTTGACAGAAATGAATTCTTTGAAAAATGATTATAAATTTCAGTCACGTTTAATTTCCTCTGTCACAGAGTTTTTGAGTTTAAATATTCCTATCATTGTAGAATCTGACCAGATTTTGACTGGGAAACTGTTAATGGGGCCAGAGATTCTGTGTTCTAATTTTCCCCAGATGAGGTTGATATTGCTGTTCCAAAAGCCACATTTGAACCTGCTTGTGTGTCTTCTCTTCTTTTCCCACTAGACTATAAAATAATCTGAGCAGAGGTTACATTTACCTTGTACATCTCTATATCTCCAGTGCCTGGCACAGTGCTCAGCATACAGTTGCTGCTAATAAAGTGAGTGACTGACTTAATAAATGACTGGTAAAATGAGTAAAAAACCCATGACGACATGGACATCTTAGGTATCAACAAGATAGGACATGACTGATGTAGTACACTTCCTCTGAATGAGGGGGAAGATGGGGCCTAAAAAAGTAAATAGGGCAGATTAGTTGGTGATGGGAAAAAGTCCTTTCATGGAGAAAACAGAGACAAACTATAAAGTAACTATTTTTACTAGAAATGGAAGAAAATGGAAGTTGTATTGAATGTCCTACATCAATATAGAAAATAAAGTTTTCAACCTTCAACTGTAGTGCAAAACAACTAAAAATCATCCTGAATTTTATGCCATAACTCCAGGATGCTAACCTCAGCCAAGTAACAGTGTTGAGATAATGTTTATAAAATATGTAGTCTCAAATCTACTCCAAACTCAAAGAATCAATGAGATTTGTAGGTGGAAGCCTCTGGAATAACTATTAAGATAACTTTACAATGACCATACAGTTAGTCTTAGCAGAACGGAACTCAGAGCTATTGTTATTAAGTCTTTTGACTCTTTTATATTGTATTTTATTGCCTTGTGAAAAATGTTTAGACTTTCACTAGTACCACTGGTAATACAGATATGGTCATAAAATTAAATGTTCTATTATAAGAGAGGTTTGGAGAAAATACGCAAATAAATTGGAGAAAGAGTAGAATCAGAAATGAATTTTCCAAAATTTTTTAAAGAACCAATGGCTGCAGCTTTCATTTCATTTATGAACGCTGGTCTTTGTTGATGACTCACCATAGTAAGTATAATTTATGAACAGTGGAAGGTGTTTTGAATGTTGAAAGGTACCTGCACATGAAATGGTACTCTATCCAAAGAAATAATTTCTCAATGAACAAAATCTCTCTTACGTACAATCAGACAAAGATTTTACTTAAAATATTCCAAATAGAGAAAGTCACTAATGGATGTCTACTTAGTTAACTGTACTAAATTCTAAGAGAACTTAAATTCTCCTAAATTTACAGAAAGTAGGCTAATAAATGTTGGTTTAGTCAACTATACTTAGTGATGTATTGACATATTACTATTTCTCAAGGTATTTGATTAGCGGTGCTTAAAATGATCATAGAAGAAAATAAGGATAAATGATATATTTCTTGTAAGATTGATCTGTTTATTGTTGGCTTAAATGAAATAACAAATTTCCATTCTTAAAATTATTCTAGGATAAGATTTAGATATTGGGCCAGTTAAAATGCCCTAAGAAGAAAAATTAGGAATTTTGTCAGGAGTGAAATTAAAAGTTGTGACTGAATTAATTATTTTAATGTTTTATCTTTCTAATGTTCTGAAATCTAGTATAGTAATTTCTTGAAATTACTATACTAGACCAGATATATTTTTCTTTCTGAATTTGCTGAGGGAATTAGGTCCTCACTAAAATTTAGTATATTTTATTTGCAATTTAGTACTTTAATTTAAGATAGTCCAATTCATGAAAGCCACTGGCCCGGACAATGAAGTCACTAGTGTTTAAAATTTCCTGTTTCTTATTTTCTATTCCTTTTACTATTTGAATTTGACAGTTTTTCAATGCATATTACTCAATTAGAGGACTTTGGACCATGTCTACTACTATTTCTGTCTTTCTCTTTCTCTCCTCTTTTTTTTTTTTCTCCTGTGTGTTGATATACTGAACCCTTCCATTTTCTAAGGAATGCTCTATCACTGAACTAAATCCTCATCCCCATACCATTATTCTAATATTTCACTGACTTCAAGATCTTTTGTAACTCATCAAGAATAATGTAGTCTTGCATTAGAACATGTTTCTTTTAGTTACATTTGCTCAGAGAGAGCACTTTGTCAAATACAACTCTATAGAGTTAAATTCAGAAAGCAAATGGATATTTGAAAATTCAAAATCTGAATAATTATAAGCATGAAAAAATTAATTTTGAAAAGAACTAATAGATTGAATTGATGGATTAGTTTAATACAGTTAGTAATTTTTTCAAATTTAGCCTTGCTTATTACTACCTAATCTTTCTTAAAATAATGCATGTTTATTCATTTATATTGTTGTTATTTAACAAAATTTTCCTCATCTAAATTCCTGTTCTCATAACTTACACATATAATTTGAATTTATTGAGTGTTCTTTTGGGTTCAATATTTTCCCAGTAAAGATTATTAGAATAATTAGTAAAGTGATCTATTTAGAAAAGCACCTTAAATATATTTAATGTGTTAAGTGATATTTAATGTTAAATTAATATTGAACATTTGTTTTTCATATCTTCTGGGTATTCAGCAGCTTTGACTGATGATGCCCGAGACTAGGACTCAATTCATTGCTAATGTTTTCCTAATATAAAGAGACCAGAAACTTGAGTAATAAGATTTTTCTTGGGCTGGGGATTTAGCTCAGCGGCAAAAGCACCTGCCTGGCAAGCGCAAGGTCGTGAGTTCAGTTCCCGGTACCGGAGAAAAACCAAAAAAAAAAAAAAAAAAAAAGATTTTTCTTATAAAAAAGAGAAATCTATATCTTCACAGTTCCATGGGATAGAAGTTCAAAATCAACCTGTTGGCAGACTTTGCTTTCTCTTTGACTTTTATGTAGCTACCTTTATGTACTTTTCCTTCTAAAATAGCACAATTTATGTGACCCCTTTGAGAAACTGGAAAAAAGTAGTTTACTCTGTTATTTTCTGTGTTATCATGCATTATTTAGATAAAGAACCGTGGGTAAATTTTCATAGGAATTCTCTGTTTTTTTTTCTTTATTTTAATATTTGTCTTTATGTAATTCTGACTTAAAGAGAAGAGCCTCTTAGCCCAGAACCAAAGACACTCAGCCAATTTAGTTCATTTTAATGTTTATTTTAATTAACATGAATTAATGGAATCTAAAGAAAAAATATAGCATTTTGCTTGTAATTGCTATAAAATGAAACTTCACAGAAGAAAGACAAACAAATATTTGAGAAAAACGTAGATGGACAAAATTAGATGATACAGTAGATATTAGATGACATCAGAAGTATTCAGGGAAGTCAAATTGAGGTTGTAAAGAAGAAATAGAAATTAAAACAAAATAAAAAAGATATAATGTAGTAATGGAAAGCAGAGATGGTACATGGAAGATATTTAATCTTTCACATTAATATTAAGGTAATTCTAGAGATATATAAAAATATTGTAACCTGAGAGGGTAATTAATGTAAAGACAGCTGAGTTCAGCTCTTCTATGCTTTCTAAAGGTATAGTACTGCTATAAGTAGTGCTGTCTTTAAAAGAATACTAAACAATAGCTTGTAATCACTTGAGAAGAGTTGTATTTGTAATATAAGGCAAGTTAGGGTGCTATAGCATGAGTTCTTATAATGTGAATATTGATCCATATAGAAATAGATCCCCAAGCTAGCAGGAACATAAGGTTTATATTTAATTATAAACTCTAGAAGACTATAAGAAAGTTAAGAAATCAATGGGGCAAAATAAAGTCTTACAAATAATTTTTAAAAATAAATGATGTGATTGCACAGCTAGAAAATAACAAACTTTTGCACAAATTTAGAATTATTGAATTTTGTATATATTGAATTATTGAATTTTACATATAGCACAGTCATACTATTTTGTTTTTGTTTACATTTATGGGAAATATAAAGTACCCATAATTCATTATTTTGTGTATTCATTGAAAAATATTCCTTGAGTTGTTCTTCCTATATTTCAACTACCCAAGTAGGAATGTGAGTGTTGGTCAAGACTGAAAACGTTATTGTTTTCACAGAATGTATAAGGGAGAGCTTTAGGTAATAAATCAAATATTGTATTTAATATCACTTAAGTAGTCATAAATACTAAAATTTCAGAATAATTATATAATGTGCCAGAAAATGTAGGCATATTTAAATTGTTTAATTATTTCTTTAAGAAGTTAACTGTGCAATATACATAAATCAAGTGCTTAATTTGAGTGAACTAGCTAAAAGAATATGTTTCGCTTTTACATTGCATGGTGCTGAAACGGCTTTGTTTCCAAAGTTCCAGGTGGGGGAACAAGGGAAAGATAAAGTATAAATGGCAAAAACGTGAACCATTTAGGACATTGTGTGTGTGTGTGTGTGTGTGTGTGTGTGTGTGTGTTTTGGGTATGCATATGTGTGTTCTACTAACTGCCTATCACACAGGGTAAAGTTTTTTTTTTTCCCAGGATAGGCAAATTCATTGTTGAATTGAGTAGAGAAACATAAAGACATATTCACAACTTTCAATGTGTATAGGACCTGGTAGAACATGAAAATAAATATAATGGATTTGAGGGTAAATTAAGCAGCATTTGTCATAGCCAAAAATGACAATTCACCAGATCTAATGGATTGCTGCCACAAGATCTGTGGAACTAATACTCTTAGCTTTAGCTTTCTCAACAGATCCCAAAATCTGGATTTTGTTACTTCTACCTTTTGGAAAAGAAATATGAATTATGTTATTGTTTTTAATGTGGAAGTTGCACTTAAATGTGTACAGTATGGATGCAATACAACTCCACTCTGACCTGTACATTTTTATATCTTGAGCAATAATAAAGGTTTCAGCAAGGAATACCAGCCAAATGCTATGAGAGCTTCCTAGAAAAAAAGAACTCAGATTGAAGGACTTATTTCCTTCTATTATTTCACAAAAATACAACATATCATAGAATCAAAATTCTTTGTAATTGAATGGACTGAAGTATGCAATTGTCTTATTCAATGCTTTCATTTGAAACATAGAGAAATTATGGTCCAGAGAAATAACGGTGCTCTCATGGTTATAAAGCCAAGCTTGAGAAAACAGCTTGCTCCGTTCCTAGCCCGGGGGTCTTTCTAACTCAGCTTGCATTTTCATACAAGTCAGACAGTGGAGAGGGTTGGAACTGACAAGGCAATTGACCTGGTTCACTGGGTTTGTGATGCAGAAATAATAGATAATGTTTTAAACACTCCTGTCAATTTGCCACAGTGATAATACCAGGGAAGAAAGAGCTTCTAGAGATTGTGAGAATAACTCTGTTGAAGGCTATTTCACAGCTTTTGAGTCAATAATTAATTCTGCCAACAGGTAGTCCTGTTATCCTTTTGTGAAGGTCATGCAGTTGCTCACTCTTTTAAGAGATTTTTTTTTGAGAAAGAAACAAATGACCCCAAATGAAGTTCACATCAAATACATTCTTATTATACATGAACATTTGCACTGGGTTATTTCTGAGAAATCCTTTGTCGTAGTGGATGTGCTTTTGAATCTGGAGAAAAAAATAACTTTGGATCACTGAGACATTAAAAATATTTTTAAAAATCTCAGCATCTATTTTACACATGAGATAAATTATATTTACTTCACTGGATTTGATCAGACAGGAAAAGTTATTCTGGTTACAGAAATATTTTCATTGAAATGTCTTAAATTAAGAAAATCATTGATTAAGGATTTTCAGGAATTGATTATTTAAACTCTTATCAGTTCAGGATTCTCCATTTTAAATATATCCATGCTACCTTGATTAGTAACTTTAAACAGCCTGTTAATGTTCATTGCTGAAAAGTTTAGCTTTATGTTTATTGCTTTAGTGATGAGTTTAAAATACTAAAGTGGTCTCAGAAACAGAAAAATAGGTGAATAGCTGACAATTAGTGAAACAGAGACCTGCATGCTTAAGCTGAATAGTTCTTCATATGAGTACTAATTCAGAAACCAGCCCTTTCTGTTTTTTCACGTTCATTTTTTATTTGCTCTATCTCTTTTTAACTTTGATCTTTATAAGCTGCTAATTTGGTATAATTTTGGGAGTTCAGTTTTTTCCCTCCATGACTCTCCGGACTTAGGCTAGGCACAGCTCCACCTAAACCATTCTAGGCAGATGTGTATCTGATTTTTCTTCATTTTTTAAAAAGCTCTCCTGGGAGAAAAAGTCCACAGCTCTCGTGGTAACCAATTCTACTGTTTAATGTAACATGTCCATTCATCTACAATGATATTTGCAATTATACAGCACATTTCTCCTGAGTAGCTCTCGGCGCTTTAAAATAGTATTTCAATCCCCAAGACATTCCTAGAAGTAGGTGGTAAGCTTCATTATGCGCCTAGAGGGCACAAACAACGCCTTTACACATGTTATATTCAGTGCTCAGGACATGGTGGATACTTCAGAAATGTTTAATAATCAGAATAGTAATTTTACAGATGGGTGGACTGAGAGAAAGAGGATTTAAGTCCTCTCCCACAGCCCACAACGGGGAACAATATTGAGAATATTTTACTCACAAAGGCAACATTTGTCCATAAACCTCTGGTATCTTTTTTTTTTTGGCGCGGGGGGGGGGTTTCCCCGGTAACCGGAACCGAACTCACGACCTTGCGTTTGCCAGGCAGGCGCTTTTGCAGCTAAGCTAATTCCCCAGCCCCCCTCTGGTATCTTTTTTGATGCTTCGTTTAAAAATTAGACTTCCAAGAAAGGGAGCAGTCCTCTCCAAGTACCCCTATACAAGTGTTATAATACACAGAGAGTCACGAGTATTAACATGTTGGAGGACAACAAATTGTAAATAAGGTAAACATTACCATCAGAACTTAATGTTTTGGATTTCTTTTGTTAGAGAAGCTCTTGGTTGGATCTGGTTTCTCATTGTAATTGAGAAGCCTACTTCATAATGCATTAACTATTTGGCAGGACTTCTATGAATAGTATTCTAAAATTTTCAAACTTTTGATGGCTAAATTATTTCTGATTTGTGTCGCATCTCATTTGGGTCCTGTTATGCTTACACAGTCCTACTATATTGCTATAATACATATATATGTATTGCATACTGAAAAATTACATACAGTGTTTTCTATATTCTATTAAATGTTACAAATATGATATAGAATTTATATATATTTCTCTTTATGTAATACATATAACAATTTAATATCTATTTCAAGGGTATATCTTACATATATTAAGCTATGATATGTTTTACATATATGTTTTCACTGCAGATTAAATTTTACTGCATTTCCAAATTCAGTAGCCTTGTGCTCAAAAAGACCCTTTGATATGAAGTAGCTATTTTATGGTAGGAGAAGGAGGAGAAAGGAGTGGAGAGAAAATATGTGTAAGAAGTGTGTGTGGGGGGTGGCTGGGTAAAGGTTGTGTGTGTGTGTTTGTGCTGTGTGTGTATAAGAAATGAACAAGGAGGAAGAGAGCCCACATGTTTGAATGCTTATTCCTATGGGCTCAGTTTTGAGAGCGTTATAGACTAGCATGTAAATGAACCTACTTTTACCATCTTCTCTGAAGCATGTATTATGCAGCTCTAAAGTAACTTTCTGAAGGAGATTCTATTTCTAAATGGAAAGCAAGATTTTACTCAGTGTAGCCCTGTGCTATGAAGTACTAGAGATACTTAAAGAGAAAGAGGGGGAGAAGATTTTCTGAGAGAGATTGTCGAGAGGGAAACATTCCTAATCTTCATCCAACTGGCAGCTGTAGGGGTGAAGTGGATTGTCCTTGGGAGTGTTCCCTTGAGTGCCTGGTGTGCTCGGAGTTGGCTGTGGTGAAAAATATCAAGCGTTAGGAATCATGCTGAAGAAAGAGTACAGAACATAGCAAGGCAATAGGCTACTTGTTTAAAAAAATACAATTAATGACTGTTAAAATGTAAAATTATAATTATGGTTATGACATACATTTAAGGTTCGTACTAAACTGAATGTTCCAGTAAGATACTAGTATAAGGGAATAGACAAATGAGCTTCAACTATCTTTCACTTACTTCTGCTATGAGCAAGAGAACCAAACTTAGCCTATAAGTCAATTGTGCATCCAAGCTGTTCATATCACTCAGTTCCGGGTGGATGGGTTGTGTGGTGTATCAAAATTCATTTTGCAGTGAATTCTTCATTTTTTTAAACCTATACCTAGATGAGCACAGAATATTGCACATAAAAGAGTACGTATATTAGCAAATGTCATTGAAAATATAAATGAAAGCAACTGTATACTTCCAGATAAAATATATTCTTTTCCTAATTATATTTCTCTTTTGAAATATCTGAGCGACTTCCCCATGTCAGTGACACAGTAGTATCTCCTGTAAATTAAAATGGTAGGAATAGAACTTGCATAGATATTATTACTGTAATGGGATGCAGGTGTAAATGGACGCATTCCATCTGATTGACAATCTAGGCACTGTGAGTAGAAAAGTGAGCTGTCAGCCTGTGACACTAATGAACTATTTGGCTGAATAAATAAATTCTCTGTGTGCAAAGCAAAGCGTGTTGTTTTTAAGCTTATAGTCGTAATTAGATGCTGCTAATAATATTGGCATTTTATATACATTGCCTAAGGCACATCAAATAAATAATGAAATTGGGGAAATATTTTTCAAGTGTCAGACAATGAACCTCATCAAAAATTCCAGAAATGTTACTTTCATGCTTCTGACTTTGACGAGGAGGCAATTTAACCTAGTTAAACTTCAGCCTATCTGAAAAATGGGAATAAAAATTTTTACAGGAAGGTTGTATTATTCAGATAACTAAAACAAGGTTCACTTCTGTAGCTAGAGCATAGGGAATTTTCTATAAGTGGCAATTATTTGTTAATCAAACTTTAAAAATATATAAAACACATATTGTAAAATGTCTTGCTAATGTAAATGGTATATAATAACAGTAAATTTTGGTAAAATGAAGCATCATCGTGATGAACGAGAGTCTATGTATTTGTAATTGACTTTGCACAAAAATATGTATTGCAAATAAAATTTCCTTCCTCTAAAATTATCAAAAATATGCAAAAATGAAATCTGGAGAATTTGAAGACCTATAAAACATCGTGACAATAACAATAAAATTATGACTTATACTCGAGTATAATATTTACATAAAAAAGTTGTAAATGTGTCTTTCTTTAATGTATGTGCGTTTAGAGAACTCTACATGCAATATTTTGAAGAAGATGGCAATGTAACAAAAAGACAAATATAACAATGACCATGGTTCTTTAAATATATTTTGTTTGTAGAACTTACTAAAATTACTGTGTATTAATAAATTTTTAAATTTATTAGCTGATTTACTAATTTATGTAGTATCTTAAAGCAAGTACGCTCTCTGTGTAAGATATTTTGATTCACAAAAAGGAGGAGAAGATGGAGCAGAAATGAAAAAAACAAAGGAGATCACAGTGTGGTGGCAGAAGCAATAGGGAAAAGACATTTCTGATATTGAAAGTATTTTTTTGATACAATATCAATATTAATTTGGAGCTTCCGTCTCATGCTATTAATTCTGGCTTTATTCCACAATATCTTTATACTCTTATACTTTTAAGAAACTGAAAGTATATTTCTTAAGCTTTAATTTTTTTGTTTCTTTTTTTTTTTGTTTTTCTTCTGGTACTGGGAATCAAACTCACAGCCTTGCGCTTGTCAGGCAGGTGTTGCACTGCTGAGCTAAATCCCCAGCCCCACTTAAGCTTTATTTTTGTTGAGTTTTAAACTTTCAATTTCTATCTTGGTCACTGTGTGGGGGAGTGCTGACATGCATAATCATCTCAATCCCTTCATCTCCCTGCTCCCAGTTCTGTCATCTGTACGTTATGCCTCTTCCCCAGAGTGTCCCATGGTATGGGGTATACTTTTACTGTAGCACATCCAGGTATGCTTCCTCCCCAGAAGGTAAATGTCCTGCAAGTCAAGTCCATGTGTTACTTTTGGCTGTATTCATAGGGTTAGCACAGTGGTGAACAACTCAGGTTCAGTAATGGTACCATGTATCAAACTCATTACTATAACTACTTGTCGTATTTTTGTTAGCATGGATGAATTCAGCTATTTACAATAAATCTGCCTTCTAAAATTTTCCCATATTTTCCTCTAGTATTTGATTACATGTCTTAGATAAATGGTCAGCTAAATGAACTATTGAATGAAGTTAGCACTGCCACATGTCAATGGAGAGGCCACTCCACAACTCAAAACCAACCAACCAAACATAAAAACCTAACTATACAAAAGTTTAATTTTGTGTAAGTGGAAGGTGCTGTGAACTGGACGCTGGGGGATTTAGGACTCGGCTTTGCTCTTCTCTGCGGCACTCTAGGCATTTTCTGCTGTGTTCTTTGGTTTCTCCACCTGACCTTTTTGAGGTAATTATTGTGTATGTTTGTGTGTGTGTGCATGTGCATGTGCATGTGCATGTGTGTGTGTGTGTGTGTGTTTTGGATGCCTCCCTCTGGGATTTCTCTACAAATGAAGATTGGATTGGACAAATCACAGTTTTATTTATTGTCTTTTAATTACTCCTATTGGCCCTAAACGCATGTCTTACTATCAGTTTAGATTGCACATGGTCTTTCAGAAATCACTCCTCCCAGAAGTTCTGAGACCCTCAAGGGCTTCCTTGTATTAAATCCTTCTGCTCTTTACATTTTATGAACTGCCTGAATCAGTCATCAGTATTCCATTCTATTTCTCTCTCTCTTCAATAAATTTTAATTTCTTAAAATCTCTTGGGCATGGATCTTCCCACACTTTCTGTTCCCTCTGCTGTGATTGCTTTATACTTGTTATTATAAGTGGCATTAGTTTATTATCAATTTTATGCATAATGGGAGTGAGATACAGATTTCTACTTCGTCCGATTTTCCCTACCATTCTAGAATCCCTCCCCCCTTTTGAATACTGTTTAAGCATTTGTTCACTTTCTGGAACACATTAGGGGATTTTAATGTAAATCACAAATATTACATTAAACATATAAAGAACTTACCACCTACTCTCATTTTAACCAATATTAATTTTACTTAGAACTATTCTACTGCTACCTAGATATAGATCATGATTATGCAAAGTGGAGATGGACATAATTTGCATTGATAGAGGTCAAGTGAAATTACCTGAGAATTACTGTGTCTATCTTTTTTACTGACTAAATCTGTATTCTTTTTCTTAATTTCAGTTTTCAGTTATAATTTTCCTAACATAAGTTCTTGGAAGGTATACTAGGGGGCATGAAATGCAAATGAAATGAATTTTACAGTCTTGGATATAATGTCGTTATACATAATATGCTTTCAGAATTTGAATGACTGAACTATTTTCAGGAGTTTCAAAGAACTGGTCTCAAGATTTGGGAGCCAATTTGCAATTGCAGGGTAAAGTTTGCCCTTTTCTGACATTGAGACTAGATGCGATTGACAAAATGTTTGTTTCTTTTTAGTTTACCAAGAAGATGCAGTCTACTTCATCAAGAAAGTGACCGAATTACATTTCATTTAGCTAAAAATTACAGTTTCTACTGGGTCTGATGGTAGAAATTGAAGTCACCTTGCTTTACTTCAGATTTCTTTCATCGGCGTTTATGTGTCACTTTTCACATGATGTCCCAGGAAGCTGATGCTTGCTTCTCCTTTTACCATGGTTACAGGCACAAAAAAGTTGTATTTATCTCTGGCCCTTCAGTTTACTTGTGATGCTCCAATTCTGATGGAGTTGACAGCATACTTATGTCTACTATTTGTCAGCTTACCCTTCAAAATCTTTGCTTTCTGAACCTGTGCTTCTTGGAAAAATTCTCTTGTGTTCTCACAACTGTAAAACAAAATAATTCTGTGAACACTACGCACCTACTCATATTGTGCTACCTTGCAAGTCCTGATTCCCAAAGTCTGACTAGAAAAGTTTCCTTATTATTCAATATCCCTTAAAACTGTTATCTTTCTAATTAAATATTTTTAGTGTCCCTAATGAAATAACCACTTGCTTACTATCGTGACCTGTCAGGCCAGCAGGGTCCTGAGAGGAGGAGATGAGAGATTAAGAAGAAAGAAGACACATGAAGGAAAGCTGAAACTGGGTGGGACCTGGCCTTTCTGATGGAGAAGAAGTAGCAACATCTCAGCCCAGTGTCTTTATTTATACAAAGGAAATTAAAGAGAAAAGCACATGAGGGGATTTAGAGTGTAAGGTCTAGGCATTTGCTGAGCACACTGAAAGCAAAACATTTTAAAGATATCTGTACCATATTTAACAAGGAAAAACACCTAGGCCAGACACGTCTTGATATGCAACTGAGCTAGAGGTCAATTTGTTTACACAGTCTGCCTCTGTCATTCTGTGTCCTTGGGAATGGCTTTGCTCTAGTCTCAAGGAACTTGTACACCTCAGGCTCAGCCTTGGCTTAACCTCTCTCCACAGCTTATAAGTGTCATGGGAATGTTTTGTTGATCAAGAAATTTAGTGTGATAACCAATTAGCAAGACATCTAATTGCCTAGATGACAAGTTTTTGCAATGTCAAAATCTGTCTTGTTATTCTTTTGTAATATAAAATATGAGTATATATCAAATACAAATGTAAATATATAAAATATAACATGTACACTATTTAATAATAATACTAATAATGCTAAAAATTACACTAACAACCATTAAATTATTTTTCTATGCAGATATTTTCTAAGGGCTCTAAACACATTATCTTGTTCAATCTTGATAGGTCTGTGAGTTAGATGTCCACATTATCCTCACTTACATATAAATAAACTAGTATCTAGACTAGTTACATAAGATCCTAAGAGTTGTAGAACCACTAGATTTTATTTTTGCACATCTACTTTATTTCAACTGATCATTTATCTGTCTTTGAATATACAGATAAATATTGGACTTACAGACAGTTAATGCCTAATAAAAATCCTGCATAGAACTATGATTGAATTATTGGTATTTTATGTTCATTTTGCAATCAACTCTAGTATGCTTATTTTTAGAACACTAAATTAACTCAGTTTTATCTGTTTTCATGTAATATTTCTTTGTGAAGTTGGGGTAGGGAGTGTAGATTTAGAATCACAATAAAAGAGTCACCATTTGAAATTGCAAAATAGCCTTGTTGGCTCTTTATTTAGTATATTCAAGATCCCCACCTGGTATAGTTTAAAATAAAATCCCTTCTGATGGCACACATCTGAACAAAATTTGGGGAGGCTATTTCCTGCTTGTATGTCATTAAACTATAGAATTGCCAGCTAAAATAAAGATTAAATGTAAAATAATTCACCCAAAGAGAGTAGATTTCACTTGGCAAATAATTTAAAAGTTGTGATAAAAAGGTGTGAAAGTTCTCCTCCAGGGAGTCATCAGAAGCCCAAGATCCTTCTTTCCTTTTGCTCTGGACAAGAACTTGCCATTTATCTGTCCAGCTCAGCATGGTTCGCTATGATTATTCATAGCAAATGGTAATGGAGTAAGGGAACAATCACATGGTTCTTTCAGGGCACACTCCAGAATGTTCCACTCTATTTCTCAGAACTTAGTCATATGGCTACAATTTACTCCAAGGTATGCTTTGAAATATACCCCTTATCTAATGTTTAGCCAGACTTTGGAAAATTATGAAAAGAGGAAAGGGGGAGACATAGATTGGAAAAACAGCAGTTCTTCCATAGACTTGATGATCACATATTTACTTTTATGTTCTGAAAATCTTGCTGGAATCCTCTACCATCTATTTATCATTAATATATGCAGAGAGTGACAAGCTTCAGATTAAATGCAATAAGGGACAGGAATTCAAATGCAAAATGTATTATTTATTCTTAAGTACAACTCAGACATTTGTAAGTTGGATTTGTAATTGGTATGTGATGTTGGATTGCAGAAAAGTGATGCCATGTTACCTAAAAAATATTTCCTTGTCAATAACTAATGTCTCCAACTGTGTCATTTTTGAGTGACCAATTAAGTGCACATGCATATATCTTGACCTTCCCAATAGATCCTAAAAATTGTTTGATCATTTTTTGCATGCCTATATCTGGTTGTATGTGCAACCATTTTGAAGAAGACGTTGTGTAGTATAACAACCATTGTTAATATCCTAACACCATGTTTTGAAATTCTGTATCATTTTTATTGCTCTCTGTGCTGTTTTATTTGTGTATTTGTTTTTGCTATTTTTTAAATGAAAAACAAAATTTATATGTATATTTAAGGATAGCTGGAATAGGTATATCGCTGATGTCTGTAGTTTATTGAGAAGAACAGTCAGTGCTTAAAGTTTTTTCTTGACCAATTTTACACGCTTGAATTTGGTAATTAGAATGCCTGATCTGAAAACAATATGTAGTGTAAGAACCACTGTTGAACTCCTACTATTTTGTACAGTGAAGCTCTGCATCATTTCCAATGGTTTTTTGAAATTATTTATATTTATTTATTTATTTATTTATTCACTTGTTATTGTCTTTGTTTGTTTGATCAATCTTAAATTTTTATGTCTCATGGACTGAGCAACTTCGCTGAAGATAATGGCGTGTAATATAGCAAGCACTGTGCATTTCTATCATTTTTTCTTGAGGTCATGTATCATTTTTGATGTTTTTGTGTTGTTTTGATTTTGTCTTCATTGTTGTTTCTTCAGCTTTTTCTAATTTTTAAAATTAAACAAATGCTAAAAATTGTAGAGAATTTCATGGAGTACTTCATGCATAAGAAGAAATTTTGCCAGTAGTATAAAATTAAGTGTGTGAACAGAATGACTTTGACATATAAAAATAAAGATTTTGTTAAAGCTATTACACTCTCATCCTTCATTTCAGTGAGAAGGATCAGATGAACAACCTGCTTTTGTCTAGGAAAAAAGAAGAAAAAAATGAAAACTGCAGTATGATCTGCGGAATTGAGGTTTGATGGACAGGTACAAGATAGTTTAGAAACAAGGAAAAGAGAGTGTAACGAGTATCTAGGGATGCTAGAAAAATTTGTGAAGGGCAGAGTGAAGTTTTTAGAATTATTTGTGACCTAACCAATAGGAAAAGGGTAATAAAATGAAATTAAATGCTTTCTACTTCCAGTGTATTGCCATTTAAAACTCTTTAAGGAAAGATTATTTCTATATACACTGATTGTTTCTAATTCTAAATGCTTTTATTCTATCAAACCACATCTTGACACCTCCTGAAATTCACTTGTGTTACGTGTGTTTAGCAAATGAGTTAATGAAAAGCATGCTCATGGTTTTTTCAATAAGCAGTGGTGGATATACTTGGTTAATATGTGATTACAGAGGGAGATGACAATACATACCAATCTCTTTCCTTTTTCCAACTCAGCATCAGATATAAAAATTCAAATGTGAGTGTATCTTATCAGGAAGAATCAAACTTGGACACGCATGCCCGATACGTAACGGAGGTGCTGTAGAAGATATTCTTTTAAGGTTTTTACTTTTATTTTCTGCTCCATCCTGTCTGACTCACTTCTTCCAATGAGACTGGTTACTTGGCAACAGCATTCTTTCTTCCTAAATCTTAGTAAACACTTTTAAAGATGACATGATTATTAAAGAAAGCACCGTAATCTGGAAAACAAATGATGGACTGACTTTTAATAGGGTGACCTAGTTACAAAAGCACACATGGCTCATTTTAGTTTGAAGTCATCACAGAATCGGGGGGTTAGAGCTGCAGGACCTTAGAGCTTTAGTGATCAAGCAAACACACTGCACAGAAGAGGAAAAAGAAGATTATGCTCATCTTCACCTCAGTTTTTTTATATCTAAACCAGAGCAGGCAAACCATGAGGAACAATGCTAGAGATGGCAGGGGAGTTTGTTTCTAAAACAGCTTATCAATTCTTCAGATGAATTCTAGCACTTGGGTGAAACAGTTTTTCTAAATTTTGCAGGAAAGAAAGCGAATGCTTCCTTCTATTATTGAGGTTTTTGTTTCGGACATAACACATGTGTTTACAGCTGAGCTCCTCTGAACAATAAAGGCTGAACGCTTTAATTTATAGCCCTACCTGGACAACCCATTATGGGAGAAAGTAAATTCCCTAACTAAAGGAAATCAGCATGTTGAAGAAACCCTACCACCAGTCAACTGTATTTGAATATTAAGTGAAAATTTCAAGTTCAAAATGTCTGACTAGAACTCCAGGTTTCTCTCTCATTTGTTTCCTTTCTTGATTATTGTTCAGCACAAACATCGAGATACCATCTTTGAGTCTCTCTATGTCATATCCAGTTTATCAGCCATGATGCTGCTAGCTAGTCCTATCTCCCAGACCTACCCCACAGCCTGCCGTGGCCCACCACTTTCCCCAGTCTTGCCAGCGAGGGAAAGCCACAGTTCTGTCTGGTCTGGATTTGCAGGAGAGCTTTCTTACTGGCTCCTTCTAACTCATTCTTTGTGTGTTTTCTCCCTTGCGAGTTCAGCCTGTCTCAGAAAGTCAATACTTTCTCAGCACACCCCTGCGACAACAGGAACGTTTCAGACACCATGAAGGAAAGAAAATGGATGCTTGGAGTTGAGGGAGGCAGTGAATAACGCATAGTAAATATCCACTATCAGGTAGAAGAAATAAAACTAATAAAGCTCGCATTTTTAATGACGTCTCTGAGCAGTTTAGAAATGCTGAACTCATCACGGGTGGAAGTACGGGTAGCCTTCAAGTGTTTAATAAGCAGGTGGACTGGTGAACTTGCCTGAAGAAAACTGTAGCAATAAATAGCGAGAAAGAAAAGAAAGAAAGAAAGAAATGTGCTGCTGTGTGTGTTTTTTGAACAGAGAACTGCTTTGAATTACAGATGGGATTATACAATGTTTCCATTGTATGGGGCTAGAAAACGTGCTGTCAAGTACCTTTGCCCTGGAGTAGTTTTAAATTATTTGTTAACAAAATTAACTGAAAGAAGAAAGAAAGAGCGCACCCTTGTAAACCGAAAGACTGCTAAAACGCAAACAAATGTCTCCGTATATTTTCCATAATAAGAGCAGACGCTAGCTGAGCAAACACGGGCTTCCGGAGAAGGCTGCTATCCTACCCGCTGCCAGTAGATGGCGGTGGTATGCTGAAAGACAGCAGGGCTGTTTGAACAGAGGTCTATAGGAGGTAGTTCATGCAGGTGCATACTAAAAAAGACACTGTTTTGTCTGAGGAACTGTAAATTGTATTCATGATTCACATATCATTATTAATTCATTTTGTATTCATTATCATACGGCAGATTCATTTGGCATTTATGCAGATGTCAGAGTGGAGGCGCTTCCAGTAGCGAGCTACTGTGGGTTCAGACCAGGCTAGCTGTGTGCAGGCTTCTGCGGCAGCGTAAGCGTAAAGACGAAATGCTTTTCTAATCACAAAAATTTTGACTGTAGATTAGACCAGTGACTGCCCTGCTAATGGCTTTTAGTGTCTAATTCTGTGGCTACTGTGTGTGCTCATTACTTCTGTCTGCATATTTTTTGGCAGATTAAGTCTGACAGATGAGAATCTCCCAGTTTAGAGAGCTCTGAGTGAGATAAAAATTTAATAATCTTATTGCTGACCCAGCCACCAAGGGCAGAACAGATAATCCTTTAATAATGCGCTTCAGAAGTGTGGTTTGGGTAGTCAGATCTGGGATGGCCTAGTATAGCGGAAAGAGAGCCACTGGGAAAGGACAAAGATGGGTTCAGCGTTGGTATTGCTACTAACTAGCTCTGGGACTTAGAGAAAATCAATTAACCTTCCCAGGTCTCAGGCTTTCAGTCTATAAAATGAAGGGACCTCATGACATCATCTCAAAAGTTTCCTCCAGTGTTAAAAATAGCAAGATTTCCTGATAAGAAAAAAAAAAACATACTGAATGTTGAAACTCAAACACTTCCTGTGACCTACTTCAGATCTGATGAGTTGTAAAGCTCACCATGAAATGTAAAATGCATATCATCTGTGACTAAATGCATCTGAAATGGTTACAAGTGTGCCATCACCGGTGGCTCGTGCAGTATCACATGTACGTGACAGTACTAGGTCTTGAAAGCTTTCTTAAATCTCTGAAATGACAGAATAGAAACTTCAGGAAGGAGGTCTAACTGCAGGACTGCTTTCTCACAAATGAACACAATTTGACAAACTGGATGTCATGCTATGTCCTGCACTTCACAGATGTGTGAGGAGATTATCTATCTTGCAACATTGCCAAACGCAAACCAAATTTTCCTTCGTGCTTAGGTTACTCTAGAAATAAATAAATCAGATGTGCAGAGAAACGGGTTAACTCTTTGAGAACAGCTGACCCTTTCCTCAACTGCAGCTTGGACCCTGAATTCTCCAAAGTGGTTTCTAGGTCAATTCCCAGAAAAAGGCTGTTGATTCTAAGTAGTTAAATAGATCAAGTAGATAAAGACCAACAGATTCTTAATGGGTAAACACCATTTGGGTATTAGTTTTAAAAATGAACTCTTCCATAAATTTCTTTTTAGATATATCTATTCCTTTGCTCCTATTTTCATTCATTATTTATTATGAGGTTTCTTCAGTTTTTTAAATAAAGCTGGATGTTTGATCATTATACAGTTTACATATATATGCATGAAATTATCATGCTGTGCTTATAGATACTAAAAAGAAAGATACAGATGAAAAATGATGGCCAATAAACATAGAAATATATATTTAGCATTTCAAAACAGGGGCTAGAAATTCGAGAAAGGGTGATTTCTTTCAAAAGAAACTGTCAGAATAGGCAGAAATGTTTTGTTGTAGACCTCACATTTCCATCTCTTTGGGAATGAGTGGGTGAGTGAGGTATGAAAAGAGCAATTCCTCAGGCACAGGTGTTGATGCTCCTTGTTTGGTCTGATTACCAAAGATCAGCTGGAGCAAAGTCTCAGCATTCCGTCCTGTGTGTAGGTGATTCTGTACCTTCCAATGCCATTAAGTAGTGGATCGATTGAGCTGAATTGCATGAGTATTTCATTAGAGTTAAATGCTGAAAGATGAGAAGGAGCAGCATTCCACAAACACTAAACAATTACGACACATCTAGATCTCTGCTAGTGCAGGAAATTCCAAGATATTCCACAGCAGTTAAGAAACCAGATAGACTTACAGTCAGAGTTATTATTGTGTACCTCTATGAAAAACACTACCCTAAGACATGTGGGATCAGTGGGGAAGGGAGGGCATCTAGGATTATAAAAGACTTCTAGAATAAAACAGGACAAGAGCAAGAGAGAAGCTGCAGCATGGTTGGGAGTGATCTAAATTAAAAAGCAGGAGAAATGAAGGGAAATGCTTAGGAAGCTAAAAGAGCATATGGTATTTATTGAACATTAATTAGCATGGTATAACAGAGGAAAATGATGCCTGAGGCTAAGCTGTCAGGAAGGAGAAAAGGATCTTGACAAATATAAAGTGGGGATAGCAGATTTTTTACATAAGCCCAATGCAAGTTTGAATTCTTCCCTAGACCTATAAACTGTGTGTCTCTAAAAAAAGGTTGCTCAGTTTTGAGTAACAGTTCCCTTAGCTTTGCAGTGAAAGAAGTGATAACTCCCAGGTTCACTGTGAAGTTTCCAAATGGCACACGGTTGTCTGCCTGTTAGCTGTCAAGTGGGAGCCATCGACATCTCAGCTTTGTGCTTCTGGTGTGAGGATGTGGAAGGTGGCTTGCATCTCTGTTGCAATCTCCAGCACTCTCCCCAGATTCTGCAGAGAGGAAATTTATTTCTGCCTGGCTAGAGACTCTTGGTTTCTTCTTTCTTTCTCATCATGCTCAGAATAATGAGTAAAGGTGGCTGAAGGCCAGCTAGATGTGAGACCTGAGAGGCAGCATATCTGAGGTGAAGGTGGGGAAATCCCTCTGTGCCACTCCAGATTGTGTTCCCTGGGTTTTCTGGGCTTCAAACTAAGAGTCTGCTTGGAAAAACTTAGTGGCTGTCTTCTCTAGAATGACTCTATAGAAACATATTTATTTCTACGTCATGAACACATTCCCACAGTGTCAACTTCACTCATCTCCCTTAGACTTCTGGTATACCAGTATGCTTGGCCCCAAAACAATAAGAAATGAAGAATTTATGAGTTAAAATAACCCCTAATCCAAACTGAAACCTCCTAAGGGCTTCAATCCCTATTCTACATCTTATCTGAAATTTGGCTACTCGGCTTATCTAATAAGCTGTGCAGAAAACACCACACTGCACGCAGACAGTAGCATGGGCTTATTACAAGGATACAATTTTAAAAATGTTGTAAATTCAAACTGGGACTATCATCTATCATTAAAAAATTCATTAGAAAATTCTAAGCCCAACATTTAAACTCTCTGCAGCATGTTAAGTTAAAATTGAATAAAACATTTTAAGTTGATCCTAAAAGGGAGTAGTGTTCATTTATTTTTCTCTTCAGTTTGTCTCCCCACTCACTCTCAGCCAGGTGGGTCTTGTTCAAATGCCTAGGAGAACTGAGCTTCCCCTTAAGTTTGGGGTGTTTTACAGGACAGAGTATAATTCATTCAGGACTTCTGAACTTCAAATAATTCCACTGAAAATCTCTCATGTGCCCTTATTTTTAATTCAGGAAAAAAAAAAAAAAAAAAACAGTTCATGCAAGATTTTGAAAGCACAGATTAAATAGCCTCAGAACAGGTAAGCTCAGCATCTGTAGGAATTACCACAAGTACATGATGACCTTATAACACAGTACTTGATTTAGTCAGACTCAGAGCATTGTTGAAGCACAGAAGCAGAGAGTAGGGGACATCTCCCTGACTGTCAGAGTAGCACTCAGTGCTGCCCGAAGTCTATGGCCTAGGAGCTAACCCTGAACTATGCAGCACAGACACTGATTCTAGTGCTGTGCTTAATGTAGACAGTGAAGAGGACCTACTGATGAGAACCTGTCCCACATCTCAATGTGATATTTGAGTCCTTCTAAAGTTTTTAAATTCATGCTGCTGGTACTTGCAATGTGTCTGTTTCTCAAGTCCTCCGTAGTTTCAAATCTAAGAAATCCTGCCTTGAAGCTTGAGCCGTGATCCTTCTCCCCACATCTCTTTTATCCCCAGAATCCACAACAGTAAACTTTGGCCCTTGTCTGTTTCTGGGACCTGGCAGGAGCTGTCCTCAGAGTGCAGAGAACATCAAGACCTGTCTGTATGAGTCTGTCCCCAAAGTGACCATTTTTCTGCTTTGCTTTCATCTCTGTCTCACGGAGAAGGGATATTACTTTGTTTTCTTTGTTGTTGTTTTGTTTTTGTTTTTGTTTTTCTTCTGGTACCAAGGATTGAGCTCACGACCTTGCGCTTGCCAGGCAGGCACTTTTGCCGCTGAGCTAAATCCCCAGCCCCAGGGATATTACTTTGGTGCTTTATTCAGTATAGTTTTAACTTCTTCTCTCAGTGCTGGTCTCTTCCTTTCCGTACACTGTCTTCTAGATTCTGTATAGTCAGGCTCCCTCTCAAGGGGCATAATGCTGACTTCAGGCTCAAATCCAGCATTAGGCTCTTTAGTTCTATTTTGTTTTTGTTCTTCTGCATCTGTCTTTGGGTTTTCACAATATTCTTCTCCTCCCCTTTGAATCCTAGTGTTTGGTAGGACTCTCCAGAGAGATAGAACCTATGGGGGGATAGATGAATGATAGAAGATAGATGATAGATACATAGGTAGGTAGATAGATAGATAGTAGAGATTTATTAGGGGCATAGTAGCATTGGCTCATGTGATTATGCAATTGAGAATTTCCATGACAGATCATCCACAAGCTGGGTGTCCAGGGCTGCCAATAGCCCTGTCTACCTCTGAAAGCCTCAACATCAAAGAGGTGAATGATGTAATTCCCAGTCTGAGGCTGACGTCCTGAAAACCCTAGCAAGTGTGGTCATGGATGAAACTTTTGGAGTGCAGTCTGGAGAACCTGAATGGCTGAAGTCCAAGGTAAAGAGATGAAAAGTGTCAACCACAGGAGGGACAGAGTAAATTTGCTCTTCCTTTGCCTTTTTGCTCTGTACAGGCTCCTAGCCAATGACATGGTGCTAACCACACCAACAGTGAAGCTTCCTGACTTCCTTTGCAAGCACCCTCACGGACACATTAAAATTAATGCTTTGCCATCCACCTACCTAATCTTTGAATCAAGTTGCCACCTAAAATTCATCCCCATGGTTCTTAGTAAGGACTTTCTTAATCACTAACTAATTCTTCTTGCAGTAGACCCTTCTTTTTTTTTTATATTATCTTATTTTCCGGATTGCTTTTGGTTCCCTCTCATATTGCAAACTGATTTACTGATCTTCCTTCCTTTCCATCTCTCCTGAGCTGTAAAAGCTCTATGAATTTGAAAATTTGTGACTCTTATACATTTCATATGCCCAGAAGTTAGAGCAGTGAATAGCAAATGGATAATGCACAAAATTATTTTGAATCAACTTGTGTTTGGAGGGGACAATGTCTATATCTTCAGCTACTACAGAGATCTTTCTTTGAGGTAAACTTCAGAGTTGTGTTTAAAGTGCTTTATGACCTGCCCAGTTTTCCCCTCCCAAATGTTCAAATCATCAATAATGGCTTTGTGGGGCCTCCCCAGCCTTTATGGCATGTTACTTAAACTGTTCTTAGTAGACTTCCCAACTGCAGCTACATGAGGATGTGTCTCAATACTTTCTTGAATATGAGCCCTGGCAGGAAAGTTACTCACATGACTCCTGAGAAGTTTCACCATTGCTAGAGGAAGACTATTTTGTGTAAATGGAGCTCATCTTCCCTTTCATCTCATTCTTATTTGGTCATAATAATGTCAAGGTGGCATTTAGGTAGGTCCCTGTATTCCTTGATTCTTTGAAAATCTTTCTTTTCTGCCTTCTGAAGATAAAATAATTTCCAGAGCCATAGTGGCTTATAACATTCTGATTGCTTTATATTTAGCTCCTGTGTTTTCTTGACAAATTATCAGTGAACCATACTTCTAAAATAAATGTAGGCTGTCTGGATAGCTAGGAAGACAACAAGACACCGTGTATCAACTATTGTAGCTGTCCTAATAGCCTGTTTTGAAATTCATTTTCATTGTTATGTTTATCTGCTTTTAAAAGGAAGGAACAGGTGGGGTGAGGGATAGGAGAAAAGAAGCAGGGGAAATATATATATATATATATACACACACAAGGTAACTGGGGTAATTGTACAACAGATTTCCATTGGTTTGTTGAAAGGAACAGTTAATGCTTAATTGTTTGATTGATCTTGCATCCCTATGTCTGTTGATCTGAGCAACTACTTTGAAGATAACAAAATGTATTATAACAGCTATTGTTAATTTCCTGTCACCTTGTTTTGAAATTCCATATTATTTTTATTGTTTTTTGTTGTTTTGTTTTTGCCTTTATCTTTTTTTCTCTTCTTTTTAAAATAAAAAAAATAAAATAAATGTAGAGTAAACCATTCCTTTGTAGAATTCAGAGTTTTAACTTTGTGATGATCTCCATTATTTATTAAACTTAGATTCAAGGAAAGGCCATTTCTAACACAATATGTCTCTCTTGCATGTATTTTGTTATCTATTAGTTGATTGAATCATCTATCTCTTTTGGGATCAATCCAGTCTAAGTTTAGAGTTTGGAAATCTTATGCCGTGGTCACAACCCATTCCATTACCAAATCAGGGTCAACTTGAACTTGTATTGTAGGAGGTGGTTCTCTAGATTATGAACACATCACATAAGTCTGTGAATTTAGCACTTGGCAGGTCTCATCTTTACTGATTTGGAGTTCGATGCCCTTTCATGTGAAGCAAGAGGAAAGAATTTCAAGTAGCTAAACTAATAACCTCTATTAAAGTCAAACAGTAGCAATACAAAGACTAAAACCTCACCTGTTCATAATACAGCCTGTGTAGATGTTAACTATTTTTGCAGATGAAAGCCTCAGCCAGTTGAGGACAAAAACACTGCAGAACAAAAATCATTTCACCCCTCAGTGCGTGAAATGCCTATAGCAAGTAAGCCTTAACTGGAACTAAAAGACTCCTTTTCTCTTGATGATCTAATTCTTAACTCATTCATGCTCTTGAGGTCAAATCTGCACCAGCATCTGTCAAGGTCAGCTACAAAAGTCAGTGTCAGATGTGCTTACTAAGCCACGCACTACTTATAAAATAGCTCGTAGGCACTGTGGACCTCTGCCGTACTAAGCTCCTGTGATCCTAAAATGTCAAGTACTGGAGCCACACGTGAAGCATCAATTTATCCAAATGATACTGTGTTTCTTGCAACACAACACTTTGCCGATTCTTTCAAGATCCCTGGTCCCTGTACCAGTATATGGCAGTTTTAGAATATCAACAAATAATATGTCTTTCCTTCCTTCAGTGTTATGTAAATTTTAGAAGGTAGATGCATACTTTGCTAGGTGACTATTACAATGACAGTTTTATTGTTGAAAGAGCTAGATTGCAGATGAGAATTTAGTTATGTGCTCCTTATACCTCTTTTAAATTTTGTCTTATGTTACTTGAACTTACAAACCTCAAATAATAAGATACCTTGCAGATGCAGAGATTGCCTCAGTAAATGCTCTTCAGGGAGGAACAGAGAATGTGAACGTGGTAGAGATGGACTCATCCTCTGAAGCGATGGCCAAGATGCTCATGTAATATAATCCTACCCAGATGAGGTAGTCAGACAGCACATAACAGTAGCTCAGTGTGAGCCCATACTACCCTCTCTTCAGAATCAGTGGATCTCTACTGGTGAGAGAAATGAAGATAAAAAATGTCACAGTGAAGTAAAAGTCTGGTGAGAAGAGAGAGATATCAAAGAGATTTTAACATCCAGGCAATAATAAGGTACCTGTAGATCAGAAATGTTGTTTTGAGAAAATAACATTTAAGATGTCATTTTAAGGATTGATAGGAAACAGATGTTTTACTTAACAGGAAGATTAGAACAGAAGAAATAATAATGTCATATTGTACATAAAAATGATATGTAGTACCTTAAAATAAAACAGACTCAATTACAATGTATGAGAAAAGTAAATTTTCAGTGTTAATTGGTTGATATCACAAAATCTCTATAAGGCTAGTTCAGAAAGGTAAATACTAAAAAGAATTTGTGCATTCATTAGTTACACACACACACACACACATACACACACGGGAAATGTGTAACAATTTGAGCTGGAAGGAATGTCAGTGTTTTAAATTCTATGCAAATTATTTTGCCTCTAGAAAAGTAGATATTTCTTTCTGTCTATAAATCTGTCCACTTGTATCTATGTTCTTTACTGGGTGATAAATGCAAAGCTTTTTCAAATTTTGCTAGGTGAGTGGACAGATGTGTGGAAATTGTGGAAATTTTTCCACTGTGGAAAATTATGCCATTTTGGAAATAGTGTGGAAATAGTACCATTTTGAGAAAAGAATCTCTTAATCTCAAAATCTGGTTTACCATTTTCTGTACATGTTGTAATGATCAGAGTATTCTGAACTATTTTTTAAATTTTAATGTGATGATACTATGCCTACTTTGATTTAACGTATTCATTTATTGTTTGATCCTCACAAGCTATCTCTGTTCTCTACAGGATTTGGTCCAGTAAATAAGAAGCAAGATAAATTATCTTCAGAAACAAGCATAGTATTTCCTGAGGATAGAGTCAACAGGCTTCCTGCCTTGACTCTTATCCCTTAGCATTTAAATCACGTGGATTCAGTTATTTTCCCAGCAAGGCAATTGACAGCCTTCTAATTTTGCAATAAGGTAATAGGCAAGAGAGCAAACAGACAAGACACTCATAGGAACAAGAACAAACCACCCAACTGAACTCCAGACAGGTGAATATTAGCCTTTGTAGAGTAGTAAATAGTGGTGTTAACCTTAGATCCAACTCATGTGTCATGATCATTTACAATATTTATCTAGTAATTTTGTTTTTGCAGAAGTTTTAAGAATATTCAAATATGATAGAATGGGGAAGACAAGAACTTTGGAGCTTGATCTCCAAGGCTCAAATCCAAGTCCTGTGACTTTGACAAGTTGTATCAATTTCTGTGCCATGGATTTTCATTTGTGAAATGAAGATGCTGCTATTATCTATCACATAGGATGTTTTGAGATTAGAAGATTTACATTACAAAGCACTCTAAGCACCATCCAGCATCTTTTAAGTATGGTCAGTTTACCTTATTAACATTATTGTTAAGAAATCTGGACTTAATTTAAAGTCAGGTTGTCATCATAAAACTTCACTAATATATATAGCTGAAGGTATCTTCCACACATAGTCTCTGAAGATATTGGAACATTGCAAGGATGTACACACTTTTCAGGGTTCTAAGAGATATGGATGGTCAGTTTGGATTGAAACACACAGCAACTCATTCTCAGCTAAGTGTTTTCCCATTGCACTCATATTCTTCATTATGGAGCACGGAGCAAACTGTGCTCCTTGTTAGTGGGCTGAATGTATAGCTTCAACAGTTTTTTTAGCAAAAGAAGTAAGACTAGAATGATCTAAACTGCTTTGTACCTTCAAGCCCCACATGCAAATTTTGTTCAAGTGGTAATGACATAAATATTCTCAAATAATGTCTTTATGTCCAGCAACGCACTCACAGAAAGCATTTCACCTGTCAGTTTAAACAGACTAAGGAAGAGAATGCTCTTGTTTAATTGACATTGGAACCATCATAGGTAGTGACAGGAGAAAAGCACTTTTAAATTTGCCCAATTAAGAGTTGACGAAGAAAATTCTAAATATCAACCCACATCTTACCATTTGTAACAGGGTACTTTCACATTATTGTTTCTTGATCAAATGCTCAAATTCATTGGCTTTATATTTCATTTGTGGATACTTTGCAATTTATGACAATATTTTTTGCACGTTACATTTGTTTTTCCAATATAGAGTGAGGTTAGACATCTAAAATTCTTCAGCTCCTGCAAAATTATTAAATACTTGTTGAATGAAAGTCTAAGAAATTAAAAATAACTCATTTGGATACTGAAAAATGTAACACCTAGAAGCCATTTGTGGTAGACTGATTGCAGGTCTACTTGAGTGGGAGCACTCAGCTGAATGGAGTCAGTGTGGCGATGTGGAAGACCCGCCCAAGGATCTTTCTCAGAACTGGTCTAGAAGGAAAACAGGAGGGGAAGATTTTCATTGCTGATTTGCCTGGGAGATGCTTTGCTGGGGCTGATTTTCTCTCACGAGAGGAAGCTCTCAAGTCCTCGCTGGGGATGGCTGCTGTTTGCTTCAGGGGAGCTTCGGTATTTTCTTCATCGTAAGTGTCATATCTTGGCTTGAGTGTAGATGCCTCAACCTTCTGGCACAGATCCTTGAGGTTTTTCTCTCAGATACAGACTTGCACAGGCATTTCTGTGAGCACCATACCCTTGGCTGGATCCTCCGGGTCTCCAGCACACAGAAAGACATTTTGAACTCTTCTATATTCCGACTCTAGTAAAGCACGGACTCACACTCCCATCTCCTATCTCAGACTTCTCAAACCCAAATCCACAACTTACTGAAGTTTTTCCAAATTCAGTTAAGCAAATAAAAAAATAAAACCCACAAACACGTAAAACATTCCCAGCCAAGTGATTCTGAAGAGAGCAACTACTACTGATAATTTAAAGATTTGTGAATTTCTAACATTCTCTGCTTTTAAGGGATTCATGGCCACGGCTGGTGCATGTAATAGACAAAGGCCCCCGAAGCCATCAGTGTTTGAATTCCTGGAAACTATGAATATGCTACCTAGTTGATAAAAGAGACTTTTTATGCAAATGTGATTGATTTAAGGGTCTGGAGCTGGGGATGATAAGCCGAATTGGCTCCTGGGCCTAAGTGTAGTTACACATGTCATTGTAAGCCAGGGACAACAAGAAAGAAAAGATGATGTGATGACAGAGAGACTGCAATGAATACTGCCAAAAAGCCAGGAAACACAGCAACCCCTGGGAGCTGGGAAAAGTAAGGAATGGCTGCCCCCTGGAGCCTCTAGATGAAGCAGACTTTGCCATCACCTTGAATCTCTTAAAACCCAGTTAGCATTTCTAACCTTCAGCAAAGTAATACAATAAATTTATACTCTTTGAAGTCCCTGGATTTCTGGTAATGTATTTCAACACTAATAAGAAATGGATATGATATACCAGTACCAGTAAAAGTTAATGTACAATAGGCGCTGACTTCTACCAACAGACATTCTGCCCAATTGCTTAGAGAAGGATGATATTTAATCTTGAAAATCAGGTGAAACAGATATTAGTATTATCTGTCTTTTGATATAGGTCAAGCTGCAATTTACAAGCTTTAAGTAACTAGCACAATGTAACTCTATGGGTTCACTGAGACATAGACACATTGACTGTCCCTTGTAACCAGAATTTAACCCATGCAGTCTGGTTGCTACTGTTATCTCACCTTCCTATCACTGTTCCTTCGCTGTCTGATTGTATCTGTCTCTGAGATGCCTGATCATAGGCTCAGAGTAGAGTGTGGCCATAGGAGATAATCTCATATGAGACTACAAACAGCATCAATTAACTGAACAAATATTTAAATAAACTTTCAATATAAGGCAGAAATCCTACTAGCCAACAAATCAAACAGGTGAATAAGACAAATAGGTTTCCATTCCTTGGAACTCTTATAGTCATAGCAAAAATGGAATCCTTTTCAGCACTAATTACTTTCCCAGTCTATATTCAGACCTTTTCCTTTTATGCATTTTTTGGGGGCTGCTTTTAAGCAGCTCTGTGAATGCATTATCAGTGTGAGATCACCACAAATGGAAAGTGTAGAACTCAGCTACTTCAGTGTTTACAATATTGCCATTTAAAGCAGACAAGGAGAGCTGCTTTAGAAGGATAAACTGTAAACATGGGAACACAAGTTTTCTAGTAATACTGCCATTAAAACCACTGTATTCTAGCATTCTTTACAAGTGGTGAAACCACTTTTAATTTTCATTTCCTTTACTTCCTGGAAAGAAAAATAAATTAAGCGGCATCTCCATTTGTTTTTAAACATGATAGAACATTTAAAGTGAGGCATTAGGGAAAATAGAAAAATTTTAAATGAGCCAGCAATGAGTTCAGGGGACAGATTCACAACCAGGGAGAAAAACAAAGGAATGTTTTTAAAAAACAAAGGCTTTATTCTTTTCCCCCTCCCTCTCATTTCCTCATCCTAGTGCTTTTAAGAGCCAAATATTTTACAACCTTATGGTAAATGGAAACAAAAGGCTCCATTGCATACTATTATATATAAAATTATAAAATAATTACATAAAAACATGTTGCATTTGGATTTGCCCCAGTGTTATTTTTCTAGTGAGTTTGAGCTCATTATATTCAGCAGAATCTATTGATTCTATTTTTACAGACTCTAAGTGATTTCTTGCAGTTTATCCATTGTTCTTTCAATTAACAGTGGATATGTAATATAGCAGGAGGCAGTATTTATTCCATAGTATTAATTCTGCAGCTGCTCAGAAACAGAGCAGTTTATATTAAACAAACACACAAGCTAAGCTACATGCCCTGAAAGGTAAATTGCTGTAGGATGCCCCGTGGTATGATTTTCAAACTCTGTTTTATAAACACTGTTCTCAATGTAAAGCCTTTTAATTTCTTTGTTAGATTGATTCCAAAGTGTTTCATTATTTTTTTCCGATACTATTGTGAAAGGTATGGTTTCCCTAATTTCTCTCTCAGTGAGTTTGTTGTTTGTGTACAGGAATGCTATTGATTTTTGAGTGTTGACTTTGTATCCAGCTACACTACTGAATTTGGCTGTTAAATCTGGAATTCTTTTGGTGGAGTGTTGGGGGTATTCTCTGTAGAGTATTTTGTCATTTGCAAATAATGATAATTTCACTTCTTTCTGCTCTACCTTTATTCCTTTTATTTCTTTCTCTTTTCTAATTGCTCTGGCTAATGTTTCCAGAATTGCATTGAATAAGAGTGGTGATAAAGGAGAATCAAGAGGATATCAGAAGATGGAAAGATATCATTTGCTCTTGCATAGGAAGAACCAATATTGTGCAAATAGTCATATTCCAAAAATTGTAACATGAATTTAATGTAATCCCAATCAAAATACCAATAGTATACCTCATAGAACTAGAAAAAACAATCCTAAAATTCATTTGGAACCAGAAGAGACCTAGAATAGCAAAAATAATTCTGGGCAGCAAAGGCGAGGCAGAGGGCATCACAATCCTTGACTTAAATTATACTGCAAAGCTACTGTGATAAAAACAGCATGGTACTGGGAACAAAGCAAAACAAAACAACAACAATAAATAAAAGCCAAACACAGACCAAAGGATCAGTGGTACAGATTATAGGATGCAGAAACAACTCTGAACACATTCAGCCACCTTATCTTTGACAAAGGGGCCAAATACATTCACTGGAAGAAAAATAGCCTCTTTAATAAATGGTGCTGGAGGGGCTGGGGATTTAGCTCAGCGGCAAAGTGCCTGCCTGGCAAGCGCAAGGTCGTGAGTTCGGTTCCTGGTACCGGAGAAAAACCAAAAAAAAAAAAAAAATGGTGCTGGGAAATTTGACTTTGTACATACTGAAGACTAAATCTATAACCATGTCTCTCACCACACACTAAATTAAAATCAGAATGAATCAAAGATCTAAATATTAAACCAGAAACACTAAATCTACTACAAGATAGAAGAAGTAGTACTCTTGAAGACAGGTGTAGACAAAAACTTTATGAAAAAAATCTGATCGCACAGGAAACATGAGGAATCAACAACTAGGATCTCATTTTACTAAACAGCTTTTGCACAGCAAGAGAAACCACCAACAGGGTGAAAACAATCCACAGACTAGGGAAAAATTTTGCCAGCTGTTCCTCAGACAGAGGACTAATATCTAGCATATATAAAGAACTCAGAAAAATTAGACCCCCCCCAAATTTAAAGACCCAATTCAAAAATAAGAATCTGAAATGAACAGACACTTCCCAGATGAAGAAATGCAAGTGGTAAATAAGTATATAAGATAATGTTCAACATCACTGGTCATTTGAAAGATGCAAATTAAAACAATGCTGAGATTTCATCTCACTCCAGAAAGTATGGCTATTATCAAGAAATCAGCCAATAATAAGTACTGGCAGGGCTGTTAGGTAAAAGGAACCATTCTCTACTGTTGGTGTGAGTGTAGATTGGTGCAACTGCTGTGAAATCAGTGTAGAGATTCCTCAGAAAACTGAAACTAGAGGTTCTATTTGACCCTGGTTTTCCCCTTTTATTATCTTCCTGAAAGAATTAAAAGCAGCATACCACATCAATACATGCACACGCATGTTTATCTCAGCACAGTTTGAAATAGCTAAATCCTGCAAAAATGACAAAATGCTCATCAACTAATGAATAGAAGATGTGGGTTTCTTTTTACACAATGGAGTACTGCACAGCCATAAAAAATAAACTTGAGACATTTCTAGTTAAATGAATGCACCTTGAGACCATACTTGTGACATAAATTGGACATGCATTTGCAAATATCACATTGTTTTTTAGTGTGAGAAACCAGATGTGTAAATAAGGACCAAAATGTGTAAAACACATTATAAAAAAGGAAGAAAATGTTCAAATGGGAAGAGAAACTTGTGATCATAATGGAAGGAAGAAAAAAGAAAAAGAGAAAGGAAAGAAAATATGCAACAATGCTTTTGTGAATAAGGAAAGGAAATGGGATAGAAAGGAGAAGGGAATGGGAAAAAAGTATCAACATATACCATGTGAAAGTACACATTCCCTACACATATATCATGTGAAGGTACCCTATTCCCTATTTCCCTAGTGGGAAAAAAGTATTCACATATATCATGTGAAGGTACACATTCCCTATCTACATCTAAAATGTACCAGTAAATTAATTAATTAAAAAAACACTGTTCTCCTCCTCTCTGAGTTAATGAATCATTCTAACTGCCTATACTTTTGTAAAATAAGGCTCTAGTGATCTTTTTTAGCTTCTTTGTATCTACAAAATCAGATGCATCTCTAAGGTTAGGACTTCTCCTGTTCCCTTCAGCACCTTTGTGCCAGGTGTTTGTGCCTCTCCCTGGCTAGTGTTGTATCACTCACTGCACCCTGGATCAAGCCAGCTTTGGGCTACTTTGAGTATATAAGAAAATTCACTTTATGCAACAGCAGTCATCAAGATTCTGGCTGCAGGAGTCTCTTGGGTTGAAAGGAGGGACAAGTTCGTTCACAAACCACCCTACACCTTCCAGTAATTTTTCTTTGCTTTGTTGGATGGCAGGTGTCAACAGGAGGCAGAATGGCTTTAACTTATCCTCCAGGGACTTCAAAAACTCCCACATCCTGGTTCCCTTGGAGAAATCCCACTCAGCATTTTCACAAAACCATCTATATCCACCTAAAGAGAGGAGGCAGTTTTCTTCCCAAGTGAGTCTCAACAATCTTCAATTCTGTTGTGAAGTTTTCTTCTTTGGTAGAGAGAAGAGAATATGGGACATTCTAAAGGTAACTCTAGGACTGGATAGAAATAGAAAGTGAGCAAAACAGACAGATAATAATGAAGAGATAAGAAAGAAATATTTCTAGACCCTTTGTAGTTAAAAACACAATCTTCAAAGTCAAAAGGACTTAATAGTACTGTCTCTGAGTACCAACTATCTTTTAGAGCTGTAATCAGTGAAAGGAAATAATTATATCATCAGCAGCAATAAATCACAATAATCTGATACTTTGTTGTACATTTTGGATTATTATTCAAATGGCTCCCACCTGGTATGTGGTCCTTCTGCCCTTATGATGGCTCCCACCAGCCCTGAACCAACATTACTGATGGCTTGTATTAAAGCTGGTGGATTAGAGATTCCTCTTGCACAGGAAATGCTCTGTCCTCATTTCAAGACAGGTTAACTTTTCAGATATGAGAACCATGGAGAATGAGCACTGCCACACGCAGGTCAATTTTCGTGAGAAAACAGAGATAATAATACCTTGCACCCAATGCCATCATAGATGTCAATTAAAGGAAAGAATATAAATGCTTTGCCTAGCATGTAGCAGCCACTTCTAGAATGGAAGCTGTTATTATTCTCTTGAAAAAAGAAAAACGAAACAAAACACTGCAGTTGATGATTACAGCTGTTCCACAGAAAAGATATGGATGATGTTTTAAAATATAATTTATTACTATGTTGTTTTCATGACTCTTTGAGATATAATTTGCTAATAAAATTATATATGTTCATGGCGTTCAGTGTGATGTTTTGATGTATGTATGCATTTTGAAATGATTATCACAATAGTTAATAGATCTACCACCTCATGTAGTTATCATTTTGGGGGTGATAATAATATTTGATATCTACTTTCAAAATAAAGGTCATTATGCCTACCATGCTAATTTGTGACTTGTCTTTCAAAGATAAAACAATGAGCTGCCTGTTATTTCTGGAAAAGAATACAGTATGACTGCTGCACACCATTCTGTACACTAGATCTCCAGAATTTATGTAATCGTGCTGTCCACTAAGCCTCCAGAACTTATTTATGCTGCCCAGCTAGAACTTCTTCCTATTTCTTCTTTCCCCACACCCTGGATACCACCATTTCACTTTCAGCTTTTATTAATTTGAATTTTTTAAAAAAATTACACAGGTAAATATGGTGGTATAATATTTATTTTCCTGTGCTTGGCTTATTTTATTTACCATTATGCCTTCTCAGGTTCATCCATGTTATCGTAGATGACAAGCATTTTTTTTTAAGGCTAAATAATGTTTTGAGTTTTTTTAAGTTTATTTTTGTTCCAGATTAGACATCTTATCTGTAGTGATCTTCCAATTCTTGGAACCAGCTGAAGCAAAAATGAAGGATCTTGGCTTTTGTGTTCATCATCTCATGTGTCCCATGAGTGTTGGATATCATGGGAGATGGAAAGTACTACAGCTAAGGAGAAAATTCCATGTTTACACACAAGTATTTCTCTGTAAATCTTTCTTGTATCTTGTCAGAATCAAAAGACTGCAGTGGTATAATTTATTTTCACACTTGAAATATGTTTTCCTATTGTGAATCATAGAATAATAACCTGTCAAAGAAATATACATCCACATACCTGGAATCTATGAATTCATTAGGTTCATGCAAAAGGCAATTGATTTTGTAGAGGTAATTAAGGTTACCAATCAACTGACCTCAAAAGAATGAGATTAACTTAAATTCTCTAGATAGTCATCATTTAAATCCTAACTCTTTAAATGTGGAAAAAGGAGGCAGGAGAATCAGAGTCACAGTGATATCATCAGAGACTCCAGCAGTCTTTGATGATTTTGAATGGAAGAGGGCATAGAGTCAAAAAACGTAGCCTAGAAAAAGCAGGAAAATGGATCCACCAGGTCCTCCCAGAAAGGAAAATACCATGACCTAAGCCTATTGGTCCTTATTTTACAGTTGAGACCTGCAGAAGTGCAATATAATAAATACTGTATAAGTCCAGAATTCATTAATTTATTACAGTAACAATGAGAAAAATATACACATCCCTGAGTTTGGATTTGTCATTTGGATATATCTTTTTTGAAGAAACCTCAAAATTATAGAGGTTTAAGAACACTTTGAAATGGCTCTGCACCTATCCAAACTTCAAATAAATGTTTGCTTTAATGATTATGTACATATTATTCTACATTTATTTATTTCCCCTGGGATACAGATGTGTTTTGTGATGTTATTAGATTTCTTTTGGGGAGCATTAGAACCACGTTATTTTGATGGAATCATCTTACTTCCCTGGGAAGATTAATCTCAACTCTATTAGCTTAAGAGAAGCCTGAAAATTTAGTAAACCACACTTTTGGGTGAGGCATGGGGGTGGGTATGGCCTTTAAGCCTACATCTAGTGCTTGGCCTTTCTTCTCATTGCTGGTGCTCTTTCTAAGTAGCTCTACTTCCTGATCACCATGAGTTGTGCAGCTCTTTTCCTGTATGCCCTTCGGCCTTGATGCTTGTGTCTGGGAGCCAGCCAAACATGCACTAAGCCTCTGAAACCGTAAGCCACAGTAAACATCTGCTCCCTAAATTACAGGTGTCAAGTGTTGTTTTCCAGCAACAGAAGAAGACAGCAATGTCATACCTGGCCAAATCATCCATGAAAAGGTTAAAACAGTCACTATCTGGCAACATTTTGTCTTTTTCAATCTTTAACTCCATGTGACATGATAAAGATGTGTGTTTTCTGCTCCAACCTACTATTTTCCTCAACCAGCCACTTAAAAGCCTTTCAATATAGTGATTGGGATTCTAATGTACTTGTGTTGTCCTTAAAAATTTCTAGAATGTCTTACCCTTTAATAATAGCCAGTGATATACGCCAATCTATAGATGCCTATTTATCTTTAGTCTATACCACTGTGGGACACAAAATAATATCAGTATATATGTCTTTGGAATATTTGTGATATTAGAGAAAGTTGTATGGAAGAAACAAGAATTTTACATTGTTTGAGAGTTTAACATATATCTACCACTTTCAAAAATACTTTATAATCCTTTTCTAATTTAATTCTTGCAATATTGTTTTGAGTTGGATAATTCCACACTCTTTTTACAAATGCAGTTGTCAAGCCTTAAAATATTTTCTTATTTTACTTCAGATCAAAGAGCTGATAGGCAGCTGAGCTGGACTGTGATTCTGGTTTAGGTTTGCCTGACCTGGAAAACTATAAAATGGAGAAATTAATAAATTTATTTCTCCTAGTATTTAAACTTGACCCTTTAAGCTTACAAGGTAGTGCTTCTACATAGTGCTCTAACTTTTCCTAAGTTGCCTTGTCTCTTTTCCAGCCTCAGTGTGAGTTCTTCTGACCCTGATTCCTCTCTTTACTTCCCTTATCCTTGATACACTTCTTTTTTCTAGATCAAAGCATGTTCTTTGGAATCTTACATGCCATCCCCCCCTTAGTAGATAGTGTGCCCTCAGAAATGCATGATATCTTTCTCATAGTGACCTCTCCCAGTGATGGTTTAATATTTCTTTGCCTTTTGCACTAGGCTTTTTGAGAAAAAAAATCTATATCATATCAATGTTTTTAACCCCAAGAACTTGTAGGATCTAGGCTATGCTCAATCAATATCTGTTGAAGTAATAAACATATTCACTGGCTTTAATGTTTCTATAAAATATTTTTCTAGAATAGAAAATAGAATAGAAATAGAATACATAAATATTATCCTGTGTTGAGGTTTTGAAAATATAAGACAATGGTAGCTTACTATGCATATTGCATGCAACTCTCTTACTTTTTTATCACATTGACTCCCCAGAATAACTATGAATTGGGGTAGTTGTACTCTAGTTCTATAGAGGAGCAAACTAAGACCTAAAAGTAATAATCTAGAACCACAAAGTACTGGCTCAGGTGACACTGTAGTAGAGAACATGTATTGTCACCATCATCATCGTCATCGTCATCACCATCATCAGTCAAAGTCATTCTTTGCAATAAAATACAAAGCACCTGCCTGCCTTCTTTTGAAATATTCTACCATAATATTTACTTGAGCTTGGAAAGGGTGAATAGCAGGGGCTCAGGGTGGAGAGAGGATGGCAGAAGCACTGTTGGTTAGAAAGAATAACTTCACATGTCCTATTGCACTTTTGAGTAACTGTGATTGACAGCAGTTTATTGAACCTTTAAAAAGTAAAGTCCAGTAGGGAAAACTTTGAATGTACCACACCCAAAGGCATGATATATATCTGAATTGATAGATATACCAACTACTTTTAACTCATCATTATACATTGTATGTATGCATCGAGAGTCACATTGTACCCCAGCAATATGTAGTTGATTCTTATCAACTCAAAAAATTAAAGATTCAAAAGGAAGTAAAAAGAGAGAAAGAGATGAGAGAAAGAGAAAGAAAGTAACAGAAAGAAAGATTCCATCAAGTCTGACGGGGTTCTGACACCAGATTAGTGTTGTGTGATTTTGACTTTGTAAAGCATCATGCATTGTTTTCCTCCTTTGGTCATTGATGATACCAGATACTGGTTGTCATAAAAGCAGGTATTATGGCTTTGTATCTAGATGCCCTTCTAAAGCTTCATGCAGACATAGGTGGGGCTTACAGAGGCAGCTGGACATAAGGTATGGGCCGCTGTGGTCAAAGTTATGATGCTGGAATTGATTCCTTGTGCAGTGCTAGGATTAAGACTGCCACACTCTTGGTGTGTGTGTGCTACCAGCTGTCTTGGTTATTTTTTTTTTTTGCTACTGGGACAAAATACCTGACTCCCAAAATTAAGGAAGGAAAGGTTTATTTTGCTTACAGTTTGTGGAGGTTTTAGTCCTTACTTGGCAGATTATAAGGCAGAGTGGCACATGGCAGAGAGCTACAGCTCAGGGTGGCAAACAACAGCCAAAGCAACAAGCATACACCAGGGCGGAATGGGGGAGGAATGGCCTCAAGCAGCTTCTTCCTCTCCCTTACATATGCAAACTATCCACCCCAGGGTGGGTGTAGCTCTCACACCCATCAAACTCTAAAAGCCTGTCCCATGGCTGCTTGAGGCTTTGGGGGGACACACAGATTTAAAACATAACACCAGCCCTAAGGGTGGATAGTCTGGATAAGATCTAAGGGACAGAAGAAGGGTCACTGCTGTTGCTTGCTGCTGCTGCTACTGCTGCTGCTTGTCTTCTGCTTCCTTCTACTTGCTGTGCGATGGCCCTCTGCCATGTGCCACCCTGCCTTGGAACCAGCTGATTACGGACTGAAACTTCCACAAACAGTGAGCCAAAATGAACCTTTCTTCTTTTAACTTTGGTTGTTGGTTATTTTGTCTCAGCAATGAGAAAAGTAGCTAAGACAGCAGGTCACAGATTGTGTGTCCTCAAACATGTCCCACTCAACTCTATCAAGTGGTAGTGGTTGCATAGAACTATGATCCTGTCATTTACATCTACAACTGTAAAGATCTTAAATGTCCACCAACAGAGGGACAAATAAAATGCAACAGTACTCAGCCTTGAAAGGGATAAACAGTTGATACATTCAATTATATGAATAAACCCCAAATACACACATTATGCTAAGTGAAAAACCATATTACTTTCTTAACACTCTGTAACAGATTACTATAAGCTTTAGTTATAACAGCACAAGTGTATTATGTTATAATTCAAAATAGGTCTCACTGGGCTAAAAATCCACTGTGTTGGGACTGTGATTCACCTTCCACCCCGACATACTAGGGAGGATTTGTTTCCTTACTGTACACAAGATGTTACCTTTATTCCCTGGTTTACAGTCCCTTTAACCTTCAAAGCTACAAATGTTTAAGATTTTTCATGATGACATTTCTCTGGTTCTGATTTTATCTTCTACATTTAAGGACTCACATGATATTATTGTGAAAAATTTAAAAATTTAGGATACTTTCTCTACAGTCAGCTCATACACAATCATAATTTTACCTTTTAACTTAATTTTCCTTTGCCATATAACATGTTCACAGATTTCAGAATTATAACATGGGCATTTGGAGAGGCTATTATATTGTTTACTATATGAAGCATTATAAAAGCACACATGTACTTTATAATTTTCTGTCAGTAAAGCTCTAGAATAGGCAAAACAAATTTTGGGAACCAAAATAAAACAAAGCAATAACAGAGGCATAGACTGGAAGAGGTGGGAAGTAATACTGTGAAATGATGTTAGCTTGTTTTGATAAAGTTATTTTATACAGATATACATAAATTTTACCATGAAAAGGAAGAAAGACTTAAAACAAATAGTAAACTATTATATCCATGTTTAAGAAGTAAGAAAAAGTACACAAAGCCTGAAAATACATTCACAAATGGATTAAAGGGTGAATAAAGTTTGGATAAAAAGCTATATGTGGTAAATCAAATATATAAAAAGGTTACTTTAGGTGACAGTAGGTTAATTTTAAGTTCAGGTGTGATCTAAACAATTGGTTGAACTGTCTATATGGTAAAACATTATTACAGTAATGCATAGGAGTAAGTTCATTGAACTGGGTTGCTGAGCTTGTACTATGTTCCTGTTTTCTTTTTCTCTTCATCTGTTGGACACTGAGGTTGTACTGCATTGCATCCTACAGACTGAGTGGTGAATTTATGCTTACTGAAGTTAGGAGCTAATTTTCTCTCCAAGCCCTCAATCCTTGCAGTTCAGTGTGTGTGCATGCAGGTATTGTGCATGGGTGGTGTGTTGAAGTGGGTGTGTGTCCTGTGTATTAGGATTAGGTAGAAATTCCTCCTGGAGAGCCCTGCATACATGCCTGTTCTAACAGACTCTCAAAGTAGTTGTTGATGGTGTGATGAAAGGAAGCTTTATCAAAGCTGATTCATCTAATTCTCCAAAAGAGTCTGTGTCTGAATGGAGAAAACAGAGACCCTTTATCTATCAGTGATTAAAATCCCTCTCACTTTATTCCACTCAGCCTCTTGGATGCTTATGTGCACACTCATTTATTTGCCACATTAGACTCTAGTGGAGCATGTGGACAGCCCATTACCCTTTCATGAAGCACCTTGATCCTTTACCTTATCACAGCCTGTGGTAAATTTGTATAAGCCCTTTGAAAACATTCTGAAATATATCCTCAATTTCAGAATATCTCAAATTCTCCAAATTCAGAACATTTGCTTTATTTGATGGATGTATGTGGATTTTCTATACACAGACACAGCTTCTCATTCTATATTTATGGGTGTTTCTCTATCTGTATTGATAGAGACACAATTGCATCTTTAGCTTGTAATTTAGCTTGTGAGGACTTCAGATATGATCTTGGAGCTCTCAAAAATCTTGAACCTCAATTAGACCATTTCTGTGGAAGCTACAAGCTCAATAACAGGAGACCCCTGAAAAATAAATTCTAATTTGTCCACAGCTGTGACTCTGTGTATCTTTCTTCCCACTTCTGTATACATGACAGACCACAATAACTAAGATAACATCACCAATAATTAGATGGGGCTTTCTCTTGACACTGAGCTTAGCAACTCTCCACAGTCCAGATAAATTCAATACTTTTATATGAAAACCCTGGCCCAGTAAAAACACAACCCCAGCTTGTCCCTAGTGATGTTCGGGTTGGCAGTTGTTCATGGATGATAAATTGCTTTGATTCTAGAAAGCAATGGTGCTTGCTATTTAAGGTGAATCTTATGAAAATACCAAAACCTTCTGTGTTCCTATGTAGTTAACTTCTAATTATTTTCATTGAGTTCTGTTTCATTTGTTCCTCAGTGTTTCAAGAATCTTGCTGATCTTTCTACTGTTAAAATGCTAATCCAGCATTGCTAATGTGTTTGTCAACTATAATTTACCTTTCTTAAAGGACTGGTCCTTTTGCTTATATGTATCCCCATATCCCTTCTAATTTTACTTTGATATTTCTTTGTAGTCTTCTGTTAATGAAATTTTTGATCTTTTTTCTTTTTTTAGTGTATGTGCTTCGAAAGGAAGCACTGAATTTCTTTTCTCATTCGCTTTTTTGTTGGAGAAGCTCAAAACATCTAAAGAAGGGTTCAAGCAAATATAACAAAATTATCCTTGATTTGGAAAGTGTGTCTAATTTTAATCATTGGATAATTCACTGCTACAGTTTGTGTAGATGTCCCTGTAAAGCCTCAAAGGGCTTTTTCTTCAGAGGTGGCTGAATCTAGAGTATGTGATTGGTTCCTAGTGCAATGCTGGGATTAAGAGTGCTGGGATTAAGGGTGGATGATTGCTGGATCAGTGCACTGATTGGATTGGCACCACCCTAATTCCCAGTAGAGTGGATACAGTATAAGGAACAGAAAGAGGCTTGTTTTCATTCTCTTTCTCTTGTTGATTTTGCTGTCTTCTGCCTGCCATGAATTGCTCTCCTCTATGAAGCCACCCTGCCTTGGAGCTAGCCAATTATGGATTAAAACATCTATGCATTGTTAGCTAAATAAACCTTTCCTTCTTTAGTTTACAGTGTTGGTTATTTTGTCCCAAGTAACTAAGACATTCACTAACCTTTTTGTAAAATCAATATTCACTCTCTAGCTTTTGCATTTGTGTTAGCTTTTAATCCTTAAAATTCCTTTCAATTGTAGTAACAGTAAATCAAAATTTAAATAACTATAATACTTGATGGAATGTGTTCATCATTAGAGAAATAAAGTTTTTATTATGAGAAAGATAATGCTAAAAATTTAACAGGAAGGAGTATGAGAAGAGCTCTGATACAAATGATGTAGGAAAGAGTAGTTATAAAAAGGGAGAAGAGATGACACTATGAAATCCCTGAATAATGAAAATGGAAGAGAGTTCATTAACTGATTTAACATTTCCTTAATCTTATTTATTATATGTCAATCTTTCCCCTTTTTAATCCTCTGTTTTGGGTAACAGATATGTGATGACTATTTACTTATACTGTCTTAACTGATATATAATAAAGCATTCATAGTATGCTACATTTTCCTCCAAAATACTAACTTCTGGGAATGGTGGAGCACATTTGTAGTTACAGGACTCTGAGAGGTGGAGGCAGCCTCCTTCACAGCTTCAAGCCCAGCTTGAGCAATTTAGCCACTTATCAAAACTCTGGCTCAGACTATAAATAAATAAATAAATAAATACATAAATAAATAACAAATGGATTGGAGACGTGGCTCAGTGTGAAAGCTCTTGGTTCAGTGAATGTGGTAGTATTGTGGAGAATGTAGTAGTATTGTGGGAGAATGTGGTAGTATTGTGGAAGAAGAACTATTTTTGAACTGCTTGAACAAGTGTTGTGCTCCCATTTCTCAAATTTCAGGAGGATCTTTCATTTTTTTTAGTCTTTTAATTTCTTCCCTGTCTTTCAAACAGACATTAAACGAAGACCTTCGCAATTGCCTCCTTTTGTCTTCTTAAAAATTCAGGCATGTTGGTAAAGAACTATGACATTCGGATAACATAATAACTGAAAATTCTTTGATACAGCAATGACTTTTTAAAATTTGGTGGCATTACAGTTTAGTGTGAATTTAACTCATTTGATTTTGATTTTTTTATATTAGAGTTGTATGGTTGACTCCAGTACCAGGTAGTTGTGATTTCAAGTTTTCATTCATTCTCTTTGTCAAGAATGTCTCCAAAGAAAAGTTCTTATTCTTTTTTTCTTATAATTTAGCAAGACTATTTCCAATGTTATGGTTTTGGTTTCTTTACTTTTATACATCCTTTAAAATCACGTGTCTTCATTCCTCTTCCTATCATTTTCTTTCTCTACATCGCCATGAACTCTACCTCTCAGTTTCCAAAATGAGAATTGATCTTCTTCCTTTATTATATTAGTCTCTAACTGCTCCTTTGCTTTGCTATCAGAAGTCTCTGCGGTGTCCTTGATGTACTTTGCCTGTGTATTATCATCCAGATTCATTCTTTAATCCACTTCAATCCATTTTGGAAGTGCTGAAAGTACTCTAAACACTAACTAATAAATACTCGAAGGTCAGTTTTTCTTTCCCTTGTCCCTTTTGATGATCTAGTAATTTTAAATACTGTGGGCCATTTTATTCCATGCAACCGCTATCTTCCTTGCTTTTTATGGACCTGTATCAGACAGTCTTTGTATTCTTTATGTCCAGTTTTATCTCTACCTATCACTGTTATTTACTTATAAGAGAGTTTTATAAATACATCTGTATTTATCAGAGCTTTTTCATGATAGAGAATCAAGAGTACACACACACACAGCTAGCTAGATTGATCTTTACAAGTAATTGGTTCAAGTGATTGTAGAGGATGAGAAATCTCAAGACCTGAACCCATAATTTAGAGCCCAGGACTCTGGATGATAAAAATTGTAGTCCAAAAGCTAACGGGTTCAAGATGCAAAATATGCTGCTTTTTCAGTTTGAGGATGAAGGAAGAATAATACCTCAACTCAAGAAGTTGGTCAAGAGAAATGTTTCCATTTAGTTGTAGGAATGTCAGCTTTATATGTTGCTTAGGCATTTACCTGATTGGATGGGTCCCACTCATATTACAGAAGATAGTGTGTTTTACTCACTCCATCAAGGAAAACAAAAAACACTTCCCACAGCCATTCCTAGAATAATGATTAATCAAATACCAGACACTTTGTGGTCCATTTAGGTTGAAATATTGGAATTACTCATTTTACCATCCTTGACCTCCATTTGTCTTTGAAAGATAAATTCTCTGATTCACTTTGAAGTTTTGGATCAGAAGTAAATTACTGAATTCGCAGTTTCAGACATATTGTTTCTGTGTTTTTTTAAAAAACTATGGTACTTATGCCATTGCCATAGTCACAAATTCATCTTCATTCCAGACTCTTCTTCATCTCCTCTGTATCCACTCCTACTGTTTCTGCCTCTTTTCAGGCTAACTGCTGCTCCATTTGATCATATCTTCAGTACATCTTACCACAAATACTATTGTAATAGTCTCTTAAGCACAGCTCTTGACCAATTAATCTTCCCCCTGCCTCTAGACATATGGTATTATTTTGACTTTTTTTGATTTAGCTCTAATGTCCAGAGAAAACAAAGTAAGAATCAAGTTTTTGAGGACTGTAACTGATTGACCCCTTGACTGACCATTGATGTCCTTTTCAGGATAATATAAAATAGTCAAGTCCAAAGAAACTCCAAGTCATGTTTCAATAAAGAATGAGTAGACGTTGTTCAGAGATATTGGTACAAATGTGGTTAAAAAGGATCTCTAAGTGAAAGGTTCTGGAGTCTGTTAATAGGTTCTCAAATGCGGAATTGTATTAATTTGTATGATACAAATTAAGGCAAGTGGATTAAGAATAGTACTGTGTACAGTGTGGAACTACAAGGCACTCTCTTGTAGATAAAGCAGAGGATATGATACGATGGGAAAGATAAAATTAGATGAGCTAACAAGATCATGCCTCATCCTTAAACAAATTCCAGCCATACTAACTCACTGTTTATAAAATGAATGCTATAGTTTTATCATGATAAGCATACACATTTATATTTTTATATGCCTAGCCTCAAATTCCAGCTAAGTTATAATGCTCACTTAGAAACCAAGACATCTGGAGGAGTCAAATTCAGTAGTTTTATATCTCTATTTCTTAGAGGAAAAAATAATGTTGTCTTTGCAGTGTTGTTCTGAAAAGTCACTAATTAAAAATATCTACATGAGTACCACTTCAAACCAATTAGGTGATTATCACCAAAAATCTTTTAAGGAAGACACAAAATAAAAGATGATGCAGATGCAGAGAATTATGTACTGTTAATGGGGATATAAATGGTACAGTCACTATGAAAAATAGTATGGTAGATCTTAGAAACAAAGTTACTATTGCTTTCAACAGTTCCACTTTTGGGCATAAAATGAGATTATGCACAAATTTATACAATCATGGTCATACCACCATATTCACAGCAGCTAAAACGTAGAAGCTATGCATGTGTCCATGGGGTGATAATTAGGTAACATCTGGTATACCTACACTAAAATATTTTTCCACTTTAAAAAGAAAATAAATTCTAATACACTGTACAAAAAGAGTGAGACTTAAAGATATTATGTTAAGTTAGACACAAAAGGACAAATTCTGTAGGATTACATGTATAGGAATCACTTAAAATATTCAAATTCCTAAAGATGTGAAGTGGAATGGTAGTTACCACTTCTGTAAGGTGGAAGCTAGCATTTAATAGATATGGAATTTCAGTTTATAAGAATAAAGAAACTGTAGAGATAGATGTTAGTGAAGGCTGCACACAGTTTGAATATACTCAGTCATACACTGAAAGGGATATGTATTTCTTATTTTCATTAATGCACCTTTGTAGTACAGAATAGTGACTTTCCTGGGGGAACTGGTAGATGGCTGTATCATGTTTTGTTCATTTTCAACCCATTTGCCTTTCTCCAACTTTTGTCCCTCTCTCTCTGATCCTCTTTCCCATCCTCAAAGAGTCTATATTCTGGTTTTCTAACATTTCTCCTTTATTTGATTGAAGTATCTCTTTATAATTTTGGTCTCTCAGATAAGAGAATACACGTGATATTTTCAGAATATAACTTACTTTATACAATGGTCTCAATTTCTATTCAATTTCCTATATATGGCATGATATTATTCTTCTTTAAGGCTGAATAATATTTCATCCTATATATCATATGTCTAACCATTCATCTGTTGACAGTAGACTAGATATTTTCACAATAAAAATGGATTGTATGGAATGCACCTAAGTATTTCGGAATCAAGGACTCAATAAGTAAAGCATTTCCCATCATATCCTGTGCATGACTTAAACTTCTATCACTCTTCTCCACACATCATTCCTTGGTTAGGCACTGTATGTTCAGAGGAATGTGTACACCTTCATGATTATTTTCTCATTTTGCCATACGGATGATTTTTTTCTTCCTGCTGAAGACTCAGTGTACCTTTAATGTTGCATCTTGTCAGTTAAGCATTTTTAGTTATCCCCATTTAGAATGAATCTATGGCTCCTTCATGGCTATACCGTGCCATACTTACTTCTACTTTGATGTACCATATATCATTATTCTTATTATAGATGTTTCGTGGCATTGCGTGTTCACCATAAGATTATAAGCTTCTGGAATGCAAAATCTGAGTTCTTTTCTTTTGTCTTTTAGGAAGTCTCACTAACTCACAATAGGTCACTTCCTCTTGCCTCCAAGACTTCTAAAACTCAATAGTAGCCAAATGTCACTTTCTTTACTTGAAAATGGTTTTGAGAAGATTTTTCAGTTCATTGAACATAAATGTTGTTATCCTCTACTTTTACATTTTTCTAGTGTCTACATTTTAATGTTATTAATATTAGCATCACCTAAAAGGGTAAGGATTGATCTATGTTTAATTTGAAAAAATAGGGAAGCAATTTTATTCCCAGTTTTATTTTTATATTAATATGGAGAATGTTTTTTCTCAAATGTATTAATTAATGATGGCAGAGGAAGTAGCAGTTAGTAGAGCAAACTAGCCATGAAAACATCAAATATTTAAGGTGAACAACATCACTTCACTGGTCTCATTGTTCTATAAATTACAAATCCTATATAATTAATGATGCATAGCACAGATAAAGACCTTTTCCCAGATTGCTTTACACACTTTTAATTATTCTCTGCAAGTTAACTGTGCCCGGAAGGAATTGTCTATATCAGTGCTGACTTCTGACGCTCACTGCTGGCACTGAGGTTCCAGATTACATTAAAGGACTGGGCTACTTTTAAAAATAAAAGTTGCTCTGCAGAAGTACTAACTGAAAGGAACTTCACTGATGGCTTCCTCTACCCATTTATCAACCTGAAGCTTCAATTCAGCCTTTGATAGCTCCCTATGAGCAGATAGAATACTTCCACGTACTGAGTCTTGCCTGGTTCATTAATAAGCTCTCATTTTCAGGTATAACTGCACAATCTCCTTCCCTCTCTAGATTTCATTGTTAAAATGACTGCTTCAGCTCTAAAATCTACTTTGGTATTTTTCTTTCCTCTTAGTTCTTTGCTGGGACTTCTCATCCTCTGAAAACATCCACATATTGGAACAAGTGCTCCTCTCTCCTTCCAGGAGTGAGGCAGCCAATTCTGCACAGCTTGTTGTGGGGGCCGCCAGGACAAAGCACAGAGGAATCGCTAACCCTCATGTCACAGTCAGACTCACAGGGTTATAGACCCTTTTCAATGCACTTGAGCTGCATAGAGAAAAGGATGACTTTTTCAGGGAATCTACAGTTCAATATTGACAGGAGCATTAGAAACAATTTCAAATTGCCTAGTTTTGCTGGTTAGAAAGTCCTGTGATTGTGGCAGGCAGGAGGCAGAACGCCTTTGGTGGATGACAGTGAAAATACTCAATCTGAGCTCTCAAAGCCTTTGTAGATATTTGTATCCAGAGAAGAGCACCAAGGCTACATTAGCTGGGTCCTTGAGATGCAATTGAGGAGGCGATGCTATTTTCCTTCTGGCGGAGAGAAATGGCACAGCCTCTTTGAAACAAATGATCATAAATTGCCCAAGTGTCTCTGAGGCAATGAGAGGGCTTGCGTGTTAGTACTAATGCAAGCTGCTCTCGTCCTTTTGAGTGGCGTACACTATAGGAAGCTAAAAAGGGCTGAGGATAAAGCTGTATCTCCAAGACAGACCTGTCTGTATCTCCCAAGTAAGTGTGGTCAAAAGTGGAAAGCTTTCAGCTCTTAAAGTGCATTAAAAGCAGATCCTCAAAATTCAATAATCAAATCAAGAGGGTGGCCAAACCCGGGAAATAAGACAAAGCGTGAGATATAGATGCTGGAAAGTGAGAGTAAACAAGTTCCTCAGCCACAGGTAAACTGAGTTGTCAACTTGTCTTCTGTTTGTTTCTTACTTTATTTTGTCTTACATCCTGTACAAAACTATGTGGGTCATGTTATAGGAATATATAATCAAAAATTATGCATGTTTTTCAAGTTTAAACTTGGAGAAAAGTTCTTATTCAGTGCTGCTTTAGGACATTGTGATCAATTTTGAAAAAATGTCCAGGATGTAATCCAGGTCACTTTGTAAGCTTCTTGAGAGGGAATATTCCCACTTCTTTGTGGATCATTTTGTTTGTACACATGAAATACATTAACAGTAAGTGATTTTTACATTATGATCATACTTGTGGTTACAGAAGTCCTCAGAAGCCTTGGATTATCATATGTATTTCTAGATTTCTATCTATAAAAACTGCTTCTGTATAACACAGACATAAGGATTTCACTGTACTGTATCTTATTCTCTTTAAAGAACTTGCTGTTAACAATGTTATTGATGATGATGGCAGTATATACAATTTGGGAGGTGTTTGCCACATGGAAGATAATCTGCTAGTTACTTAGCATAGAGTATCTCATGTAGTTCCAAGTTCCATCAACATTCTTATTATAATCCTTAGTTTTATTCTTGGAGAAACTAAGAGGGTAATTAGGTAACATAAAGTCAGACAAGTAATAAATGGAGGATGATGGCCCTCAATGTCTTTTATCAACATTTATCCACTGAATATAATATATCAACAAAGGAAGAGAAATGGTATGACCAAAATGTCCCAATTTATTTCATGAGAGATGTGGAACAAGGTTCTTGCCTTCATAGCACTGTACAGTGATAGCTTTTGCTGTTTTGAGATCCATCATATGGTCTTCATAATAATAGAAGTATTATTCTAATCCTGCCTTGATAAATGCTACTTTAAATGGTCAGTCAAGTAGATTTAATATTATAAATTCAACTTCCAGATGGAGGGTTAGGTCTACGTGGTTTAAGTACCATTACCTGGTTCATGGATGGGCCAGAAATCTGCTAGAGCTTCTGGGATAGGAAACACACTCTCTCTTCCTTTTCCTGCAGGAACTAACAAAATACCCATTGGTATATTTATTAGCGAGTATGATGTTTTGTGAAACTACAAGGTTTGGAAGTAAAATAACTATTTGGATGGTGTGAAAGAGAGCATTAATTGACTCTCTCTGACCGTGTCCTTTTATAGCATGACTTTTTTGCAATTCTCCTCAAGATATTTCTATATCTTTTCCTACCACTTGACCTAATTTTTTTTTAAATTGCTTTGACCAAAAGAAAATTAAATTAAAATTGTGCAGCCCTGAGGCTAATCTTTTGCAGCTTTTATTTTTGGCCTTTTGGAACTCAGCCCTAATACTACCTTGTGAAGAATCCAGTGTAGACAGATGGACAGTGCTATGCCATAAGCAAGACATCAATGATGTTCAAGACAATAGCCAACTTCAACTGTCAGATGGAGGAGCCAGGACACCTTGACCTTCCAGCTAAGCTGACTTTGGGCTTAGTGAAGTCACACAAGTGACTGCAATAGAGAAATCAGAGCCAATCCACATTTTTGTGTAAAATAATAAGTCCTCTTTTAAGTCACCTTGGAGGTGGTTTATTAAATGTTATTCATTAAGTGGTATGATCACTTTGTTTTAAGAAATTGGTGAGTCAGAAAATGGTTGGAGAACAAGATAAAGGAATAAAAATGAATTCTTATTGTTGTCATATAAGTTATTAAATTGAGTTTTACACGAAGTCATCCCTAATTCCAGACTTAGCACTTATGAGATCCTATACTCTCATCTAATCTCTCTCATTTTTTTTTTTCAGGAGATGAGGAAGAATAGCTTGCATCAATTATATTTCATTAAATTACCCTGGTAGGTGCACTGTGTTTTTGGTTAAATCTTGATATAGAAATTATTGAATTATCTCTGGTTATATTCATCATATAAAGGATTGAGAGATTATTAGGCAAAACAAAATCCTACACTAAATCACGGGAAATGTAAGTAGGTTAAAACTAGGACTTGTAGTGACATCTTTGTTCACTTCGGAAGTAATTAAGCCTTCAAGCAACTGATAACTTACCTAATTTTGGCAGACACTTAAGTTATTTTAATAAAAGAACCAAGTAAACAAGATTCCCTGGGTGTAAAACTAATATTTTTTAAGTAAGTGATTAATTCTAGCTTTTGCTTTCAGTGAAGGAAGAATCTAATTTTCAATATGAAATCAGAGGCTAGTACTTAATTCACATAATGGGTCAAGCCCAACATATGCTACATATATCAAGAAAAAGGAAATGTGCAAAACATAAAAATTTTTCTTTAATGTATTATTTTAAAATATAAATTTACATGTATCTGAGTTAAAATTAAAGTAATCTTTGAAAATCTCTCAACCCCTAAGCTTCACTATTTAGATAACTATAACAATACATTCTGGCTTTTAACCAATCTTTGTAAATATTGACTTCTAAAATATCCTTTTAGCAAAACTGTCTCCTTAACTGTGACAACTATGTAAATGAGATTTTAAATGACCCAATCATCTATGGAAACAGTTTACTTCATAAGTAAACAATTATTTTATACAACCTAAAATTTAGTTTAGTTTCATAAGAAAATCAGAATGAACATGATATAAATCTCACTTGGTCATCTGATTAAAAGCTTCCATGCATTCACTTATACTATATTTATCAAGTACCTACAATATTTACAGCCCAAGTGACTTGAAATAATGAGAAGTGGTCAAAAGTGCTGGATAAAGACATAAAGTTATTGCAGTGTTCTCCTCAAAAGAAAATGCCAGCTGTCTGACTTTTCTCATTGCTGAGACAAAACACCCCATGCTTAATGCTGAAGGAGGAAAGTTTTATTTAGCTCACAGTTTGTTGAGGTTTCAGTCCATAATCGAGTGTCTCCAAGGGAAGGTGGCATGGCAGATGGGAATCACAGAGGAGAAATAGTCTGTGATAGGCAGAAAGTAACAAAGCAACAAGGGATGACCATACCTCTTTTTATCCCTATGTCTTATCCAGGCTACTAAGGGTAGACAGCACCCACACCTTTAATCCTAATCTCCTTGACCTTAGAATTGCACCATGAATCAATTACAGTGTCACTCACACTAAATTTAGACACTTCTGAAGAAGCCCCACCTAGGTCCACATGAGGCTTTGGGGGGACATCTACACAGAAGCCATAGCACCAACCACATTGTACATACTTTCCACCTTATTTAATGGAACGTTTTATGCACACATATATCCTTATTTCTGCACTGGTGGAGAGGCCTATTCATGGGAGTAAAGGACACTAGGAAGGTGGCATCAGTGCTGAATACCCTTTTCTTCTCTCATTTCAGTTACTTGATTGGGTTGTATTTGCTGCCCCTTTTGGGTGAGTCAGACAAAGTGAATAACTCTAGACCATGAATTATGAATAAGAATATTTCACTATGGTGTGGTGCTTTTATTCCTATGAAGCAAACGTTTACAGGGTTTTCTCTTTTTCTTCCTCACAAGGATCAGCAACGGTGGTTGCTAATTCTAAGCCCTAATTCTGCAGAGCTCCCCCTATTGATCTTCAAAGGACATGCAGAAAATAGAAACCACTTGTCTTGTTTAAGTCACCGAGATTTTGGTGTTATTTATCGTGTCATTTGAGTAAAATGAAATGTTTCTCTTGTAATTATCGACTTATGTAAATTGACTAAGCAAAAGAAAAGTAGTTTGAATTATAAAGTGTTTATTTTCAGTACCTGTCATGCATTTTACATATTGTTATGGTTTGCATGTGGATGTCCCTCTAAAACCTAATATGGTTGTAGGTGGGAGTTTCAAAAGTGGCTGGATTAGGGGATAAAAATGTGAATTGAAGGTGTGATACTTAGATTCAGGCCATCAATAATGGAAGCCCCACCCTGCAACTGCTCACTTCTCTCAATAGGCTTGTAGCCTGGATGAAATAAAAAGGGACAGAAAGAAGGAAGGCTGCTGCGGCTTGGTGCTTTGGCTGCTTGCCGCCTTCTGCCTACCATGCCATGAATGGTTTCTCTTCTGCAGTTCTCCTGTGCCATGCTTTCCTGCCATGGTGCCAACCTACTAGGGACTGTGAGATAAAAATAAACCTATCTGCTTTTAACTTTGGGTGTTGGGTATTTTGTGCCAGCAATTAAAAAAAATGTAACTAAGAAAGTTACTTAAATGCCATGTGAAATGTTGCTGAAGAGATTTTCAAAACTATAGATATTTATACATACTTGTATACTTTCAGGCACATGTATGCAGAGTTCTATGTTACTCTTCTATGTATTTAATAAGTAATTGCTCACATAATAAATTATGCAGGTACATATATTTACGGGTAAAGAAACACTTAGCATCGTGAATGTTTTAAAAAATAGATATTAACCAAAGTTTATTTCAGGATTTTGGAAAATTCATTTCACGCACTTGAGGGCCAAGGACTACAAACTAACAGAAGTAGGTACTTACAGATCTTATAAAGAAAATGAAAGGAGAAGAGAGCTGAAGTACAGAAGACACTATTATCTAAAAAGTTGAAGACTGCTATGTAGGCTTCCCCTAGACATGCTGTGTGGTTTCAGAAAGCATTTGACTATATCCTTCCAAACACAAGTTCCTTAAGAACTGTCTCTGGGGAGGGAGTTTCACTTCTAATGTGAGCTTTGGTATGAGAGCTTCTCTTTTTATTTCTGAAAGTTTTTGACACTTTGTTTATGTAATGATATTTTAGTGATGTTGAAAAATGCTACAGTTTCACATTACACTTCTCTCTGATTAATCCTTCCTGGGCTTCAGATAGGATGAGAACCTTTCCCTAAGGGTGTGAATGGAAGTTTCTGCAGTATTCATGTAAACTACAACTTGACAACAAGATATAGCTGAGAGAACATAAAATGATTATTCTAAAGATATCTTTAGGGAAAGAAACTTAAGTATTTCATGTGTAGAAAATTAAGTTTTAAGAAGCTAGACTCCAATAATATAACTACTTCTTGAGAACATGTAAGTTATATTAGGAGCCCTATTAATTTGCTCAGAATAAATTATTATCTCTTAGTACTAAAGACTTTCCTAACAAACACACATTTTTTTCCTTCTTCAAACTACTTATACATTAGCTGAAATGGGTGACGGCATAGATATAAAAGGAACCTAAATGTGGCTTTATTATCATTTATTTAATATTTTCAAAGTAGACATTGAGGTATTTGTGGTTATAATTTCATTTTTTTTTATTTTAAAGAGTAAAAGAAGAATAACATAGTAATATGGGGATTTACTGAATTACAGACAAAGTGGTAGGACATTATCAATGGTTGTTATTTTACCTGTTGGTATCTTCAAGATAGTTTCTCAGGAAAACAAATAGATAAGTAATAGTGAGTTACAGACAAAAATGGTAGGAAATTATCAATGGTTGTTGTACTATACTTTGGTTTCTTCAAAGTGGTTTCTAGAGAAAAAAGATAGAGCTGTACATGAGTGATCCATTAAATAATTGTTGACTATTCTCAATGGTTATTGTTGGAAACACATAGTAATAAACATACATCCATTTACGATACAGCATAGGAACAATACAAACATTACAGAGTTATGGCTGCTGTAATACATGGTGGTATCTTCCAAGTGGTTTCTCAGGAAAACAAAGATATGCAAGAAAGATCTAACAAGTAGTTACAGTGTAAGGGTTGGGAAAAATAGCGGATTACCTCCTCATCAGTGATTCGTTTCACTGAGGTGTGATGGCTGGAAGGAAGGCCAGGATTGAAAAGAAGGAACTAGAGACTAGCACCAGTGTCCAGCAATAGGCTGTTTACTTTTTCCTCTATAGTCATGAATCCGTGAGTCTCCTCCTTGGAGATAATGGTCTGGCTAGAGGGAGAAGGCAGAGTTTGCCTTGGGCCCCTTCATTCCTGTTGGACCAGCTGATAGGAGGGGTCTGAGCTCTGGGGCCTTCGCTTCAAAGGGCAGTGTAGTGGTCACCTTTACAGTCAGGGTACGGCCCAGGGGGCTTCTTAGGGCAGACCCTCTTGAGGTGGCCGGGCTTTTGATAGTGGTAGTAGATGAACATAGTTGATGAGTTCTTGTTGGGGCCCTGAGGATCAGACTTAGGGTCTGTTTCTCTTAATGCTGCAACAAAGGCAGCTGCTTTTTTCTCAGTCTCTTTGTTTTCTCTCTTTGGCCTCCTCTTCATCATGGCTATAAAATACTGATAAGACAATTCTTACTAACATCTCAAGTGAGTTATCTGGGGCAAAAGCCATTTTTGTAGCTTTTTTCTACTCTCTGGGGCTGACTGAGTAATAAACTTATCTTTAAGAATAGTTTGACCCTCTACTGAACTGGGATCCAGGGAAAAATGTTTTATCAATGCCTCTTGGCTAAGAAAGCAGAGGGGTATTCTCTCCAGCCTCCCAGAACACTGGGACCCCGCAACCACTTAGTGTCCTCTCCCCACCCATCAACACAGGCAGCAGGAACATGTGGATGAAGCCCTTGGCCCGATAGTCAGTCTCAGCACCATCAGGTGCAAAGTGGCCCAGGCAGGTAACCTGGACATGTACCCTTCTCCATGAAGACGGTTCTACAGAATCTGAATACTGGGCACCTGTGTAATCCATGAAGTCTCAGTGCAGACCTCTCTGGAGCTCCACTTGCTCCTCCACAGCAGCCTGTACAGTTAGGGGAAGAATGGCCTCCAGGGAGTCTCCCCAGGTATTGCACAAGGTCCTCTTGGTTTTCGCGTCCCCAGTCAGCTCGACCTCTGAGTCGTCCGGTGTCGGTGCTCTCCTGTTCTCTGAGTCCTTGTTCAGCAGCTGCTCCTCCGCTGACTCTGGACCTTTCTGGCTCTCAAGGGCAGGGCCAAGAGCGACCCGCCGTGTGGTATGTTTTCCCAGAGGTATCTCCATGTTGGGATGGTACATGCACATCTCTGGGCAGGCCTATTGTGTCAGCGCTTCTCTGCGGCATGGCGGCTCTCGACCGCCCCACATTGGCCGGCCGAAGGGCCGGTGCACGTCTCCGCCCCACTTTCCGGGCGCCTGCCGCCTGCCTTTCCCGGCACCTGCACAGCTGAGGGCAGGTCCCGGAAGCTATGGTTATAATTTCAGTAAAAATCTTCATAATTTACTTTTAAGACACTCTCTGTTTAATGATCTATAGCAAACTTATTTCACTTTCCTTTTCAGTTCTATTCAGCTTGCTGTTATGGCTTGTGTCTAGATGTCCCCTCAAAGCCTCATGCAGTCATAGGTGAGGCTTCTTCAGAGGTGGCTGAATCTAGAGTGTGTGATTGATTCATGGTGCAATGCTAGAATTAAAGGTGCTAGCATTAAGGGTGGGTGATTACTCAATCAGTCCACTGATTGGACTGGCACCACCCTAATCCTGGTAGACTGGGTACAGTATAAGAGACAGAAAGAGGCTTGTCTTTCCCTCCCTCCTTGCTTTGCTTCATCTGCCTGCCATGAACTGTTCTCCCCTGGGAAGCCACCCTACTTTGGAGCCAGACAGTTATGGATTGAAACCTCTACAAACTGTGAGCTAAATGAACTTTTCCTCTCTTAACTTGGGGCACCAATTATTTTTTCCCAGCAAGGAGAAAAGTAGCGAAGACACTTGCTTTTATTTAACATCTCCTAAGTTCCAACATGTGATACTGGAGTGGCAAAAATAAATAAAATATGGCCATTCGCTTGAGGAACACAGGCTGGTTGGAAGCACACTTTCTTGAATGGGGGATTTTAGTGCAAGATGAAAAGTCAATGGCTATTTATTTGAGAAGATGTTCCTCACTGTATAGAGTTTGGGGCATAGGCATGTTCCAGGACTCTTATTTTACTGTTATATGGACTGGAATTTCACACAGTAGCACTTACATAATCCAAAAATAAGTAAATAAAGAGGACTCAGATTTGATACATAGTAACTGTATTCGAATTTATATCTAAAGTTAGGTCTCTTTTTATATGCATCTAAACTGATTGGCACTTGACCTTTTCTGAAAATGTTCATAATCAAACCAGTATATGATGAAATAACAACTTGTATTTATTCTTGTATACAAAATATTAATCAGTATGCCTGGCATGACATAAGCATTATTTCTTTCTTTTTTTTTTTTTTTGTTTTTTTCTCCGGTACCAGGATCCGAACTCACGACCTTGCGCTTGCCAGGCAGGTGCTTTGCCGCTGAGCTAAATCCCCAGCCCCGACATAAGCATTATTAAGTGAAAGATTTTCAAATGGTGCAATATACAATCCTTGCATTTTCCTGTTTGTCTAAATTTTTAAATCTCTGATTTGAACAAATCATCATTTATGTCTTCCAAAGAACACACTACCTCTGCTGTGTGGAAAAACCCAGATGATCTGTACTGTCAGATTTTATTATTATTGTGACAGATATTTTAGCATATAAATCTTAACCTAATGAAAAAACGTCATCTTCTTTTTGGAGCTAAGTGTTCCAAGTGCATTAACTATGTGATTTGATGGACATTCCTCAGAAAGTTTGGGAGAAATTACATATGAAAAATACTTCGTATATGAAACTTTTATCATTTATACCCACCTCCACAGTGGATAAACTAATTGTAAACCACTTTTGAGAGCTAGAACTAAAAAAATAAGTTTACCTGTAGAAACAGAGCCCTAAAAATGCCAGCCAGTATTTCTGTGCATCTTCCCCTCTACCAATGTTTCATTGTATTTACAGGTTTAATATTAAAAACAGAAAAGCAGCATAAGAACTTTAAGAGCAGTTGTGGCATCTTATACATCTTTGAAGCTATCAGTATAAGAGTTGTAATATGTGAACTAATGAATAATCAAGTTGACATTCAGCCCACTTTTTTGAATTTTTTTTGGTACCACTGGGAACTGAACCTAGGGCCTTTACAAAACTTATCCCCAAAATATGTTGAACATAAGATCACCTCTTTATTTAATATATTACAGATTCCCAGGCCATCTTTTCAGATTCTGATTCAGGTCTCAAGTGGGAGTTGTCCTAGACAATTCTAACACAGGTAGTTCAAGCAATATATTTAAATAAAAGGTAGTGTGAAATGTTTCAATTCATTTTTATGTAACTAGGCATAGCCTGAGTGTAGATCAAGTTGAATTTACAGTTGGTTGATTAAACATGCCTTCTCTTTTTTTTTTTTTTGTACTGAGAATCAAACTCAGGACCTCGTGCTTGCCAGGCAGGCACTTGTGTCACTGAGCTATATTCCTGGCTCTATGACAATGATTTTTAAAAGGAAAGAGCTGACCAACAAAAATATCTAGAAATCAGAAGTATTCATTTTCATCTTTCAAAGAAATTTTCCAAAACTATTATGTCACATAATACATGGGCATCTGAGATATCACAGCTCTGAATGGTTCTAGTTCAGTTATCTTCAGACCATGGTCTGCCTCTTCAAGAGAGTTTGTATTTCCAGGGACTGAGTTTCAGTGTGGGTAGCACTTTCCCCAGGGAATCCCTTGGCAATGGAATAGGGAGTATAATTATCTCCTCTGGGAAACACATGGTGTGTGTTTATTTCCATCAAAAATGCAAGCATCACAATAAATTCTTTTGATCTTTCAGAACACATCCAGGATGACCACTTGGGTCACAAATTTGAAAGATGATTGGAGGCTTCTTCTTGGTAGTAATTCCAAGTCATAGTAATACTATGCAATGGGCAGCTTCTCATGTTAGTTGAATTACTTTATGAACATTTTTATTGTGATTCATCAAGGAAAAAGCATTTTTGATGCTAAGAAAATTTTACATTTAATAAAATATCATGATGAGTTTCAAGCAATATTAGTCCATGGTGCTTTCTCTAACCACTGGTCTTGTGGTCAGATGGAATACGTTGCACATAACACTTTACACATATTCCCTATACAATCCCTTCTTCCTTTCACACTTATTGATTACATATGAGAATCTATTAGATCATGTAACTTTCTCCGTGGAAGAACTCACTTCAATTCTTAATTCCTTTGGTTTTTTTCCGGTACCAGGAATCGAACTCACGACCTCGCGCTTGCCAGGCAAGTACTGTGCCACTGAGCTAACTTCCCAGCCCCGCTTAATTCCTTTGGAACCTAAAGACACAAGCCTATTCTAGACCCCATACAGCACGTATTCAAGTGATTGAGCATTTGAACTGTAATTATGAAAGAACTTAACAGACATCTCTTTTTTAAAATCACTTTAAAGGGCTGGGGATTTAGCTCAGCGGCAAACGCAGCTGCCTGGCAAGCGCAAGGTCGTGAGTTCAGTTCCCGGTACTGGAGAAAAACCAAAAAAAAAAAAAAAAAAAAAAAAAAAAAAGAAAAAAATTGCTGTAGCTCTTTAAAATCACTTTAAGCTCTTAAGCAGTATAAATATAAGAAAGCAATTTTTGAAGAATTAATTGCTTATAATCTCTTACCCATCTCTTGTGTAAAAAATCAAACTTCAAGTCCATACTAGACATTCTCCTTTCCTTTCTTCATAGTGTGGATCTAAATCATTTCTCATTTGAAACATGGCAGTCTTTGGTTGCAATTCCTTTGTCTGCATTTTATTTCCACATTAATTTACCTATGGATACTGTCAGTAGATATAATAGACTTATGAACTCATATTTTGTTACATGTCAATAAGTCAGATGTTCAACAAATATCGACCAAACCAGTGGGCACATCATTAGGGTGATTATCCCATACCTCTCCTTTTTGGTACAAACTGTAGCCTTTTCTCTATCCTATTTACTTGCCTGCCCCATGAGATCCAGAGAAGTCATCTTTTGTCATGGTGGATTGAACGCCTCAAAAAAATTGCTTGGATAAGCAATGAGACCTTAAACAAAATTTGATACTGACCAATGAGTAGGAGATAGAAGCCCAGTATGGGCAATCTTTGTTTGTACTAAAATTTTTTAAATAAAAAAGTGTCTATTCAAAGGTGATCACAGAACAACTCAAAATGCAGACTAAGGCTGAGAAACATCAGACTGGCCAACAGATTTAGTTCTTACAAAATGAAACCCCAAGCTTTTCTTTTTTAAGAAAAGTAACCTGTAATTTTAAATCTTTTAATGAAAGAAAAATAGACTCTCAAACTCTTGGAAGACATGTGAACAAGACATGAAGATTCAAAACAGTACAATGAAGCAGACATGCAAAAAGAAATAGAAATAGGAGTGAGAGTAAGAATCAGCATTGAGGAACCTGGTTTCAGAATACTGCAGCCTTTCTTGTCTCAAGTGTGTCCTCACTACCCAGTGTTCATGTCGGTCTCATAACTTTTGCCCCAAAATCAAAACTCCCACAATATGTTTATCTATGCAGATATACATACACACACAATCCATATAAATTTTCCTGTGTTAGAAATGTTTATTTTTCTCTGCATTTTTGTCAAATTACTATCCATCATTTAAAACCCACTTTTTGCTTAATGCCTATACCAGCTTACCATTTACAGGTACTGTATGGTATCATAAATACTACAGTCACATACATTTTATACCAGTTTTTATTTACAATCTAATGCTTGGACCTAAGAGGAGGTTTTAAACATGAGAGGTCTTAATAATAACACTTTCAATTGCAGAAGAAATGTTACTGCACAACCTTACTTATTTCCTTTAAAGATATAAACCTCTTGATTGGAAAAGCTTGCTCAAAACAAACATCACATTAGCCAACTAAGCAGGAGAATCATTTCCTGGCGAGCACATTTGCTTTCCTATTGTTATCTCAGTGAATGTCTTAGCCCTAGGGTGATGAAGCTTTGATTATCTATTTGTAACTCTCTAGGAATGGTGAGAAATCACATCCAGAATGTTGGGATAAATATAAGAAATATCAAAGGCAGCTTTTTGATCCTAGACATTGTGGTGAGTGAAGGAGTCTGTTGCAGGAACAAAACTCCCAGCTGTGTTTCCTATGTGTGTGGAACAAACTGCTATCATATAACACCTTTAGAATGTGTGCTAACCCAAAAGGGTGAAGGCCGATAGATGTTAATAAACTGATAGATGAATAATGGTTAAATATGCTTACCAAAAGGTAAAGGTCATCTGAAGTTACTGTCAATGATAATGAACATCTGAATCGAGTTTTGACAGTTTAAGCCATGCATCAAGCCAAACCATGATTCATTTGAATAAATCAAATTATTTACACAATATCTAAATTAGTGGTTCTGTTTCTAAACTGCTCCTAAGATAGCCCTTGCTGATCTAAGCACAAATGTTGACTCCATGTGAATGCGCCTTGGTAAAAGAGAGGAAGCCATGATCCAGAAAGTACACATTGTTATGTTTTTCCTTACAGTGAATCCTACCAACCATCTAGCTAGCCAACAATTATATTTATTGCAGGGATTGTGCAAGAAAGTAGAGGAACAAGCAAGGTAGGCAAGAAATGTGAAAGACAAACGACACATTGACTACCTGTTATATGCCAGACAATGTATTAATTGCCTTCCACACATTTCATTTGTTATTTTGCATAACAATTATTAGGTAATATTTCATTATTTTTGAGGTAATAATATTGAGCATCTACTAAATTACATAGTTTGCGTCAGATCTGCCCAGCTTTTAGCGATGATCCAAGCATTATACTGAGGATTCATTCCACTCTATGGCTGCAGTAGCCTCCTTCCTAAATCCTGACTTAGTAACTTCTTTATATACCAATAGGAAGACTGCATGCCATAGTTAGATTTTGCCCTGAGTCCTATATTAGTTGGAGAGGTAAACAGTGTTTTTACCACCTTTCCATAACATATGGAGTGAACAGCATTCTGAAATTAGTTCCTATTTAATTACGTAATTATAAGAATTTTCTCAAAAAGGAAATGTGTTGAACATGTTCTCTACACAGTGGATATGGTGTGGAGAGATATAATTAAATGATGTTAAAGTTTATAAAATAAATAAAGTACCTGGTGATGCTTTAAGTACAAGAAATCAGATTTTCACGTTATATCACCTGTTCTCTGGGATGTCTTTATTTTACTGATAAGACTCACTTTGAAAATAACAGACTTTCCCCAATACACAAAATAGGAGGTATATATTTTAAAAAGTCTAAAAATGTACTGAAAGTAATAAAGGAGGAAAGGAATGATGAGACACATAGAGAAAAGTAATTATGTTCCATAAATGTACAGGAGGCAATATTTACTCTAGGGAGGCATTCCAGAAAGGACCAGAGGAGAAAACTCCAGGAGAAGAGAGCAAGAACTGAGATATGGACCTGAAAATGGGGAATTAATGAAAAGCAGACACGCATGATGTTTAATACCTCAACATGTACAATTTAAACACATACCTGTTAAAGTACTCATTTACAATGCTACTCTAGCACCTGCCAAATTAAAATAGCAATAATAATAATAGTAATAACAAACATAAAATCAATCTTTGTTTTGCTGGCAACAAGTCTCTACAAATATATTTAACTTCTCAAAACAAAATTCTTCAAGTGTTTGATGAAATATTTGTGTCTTAGTTACTTTTCTTTTGTTGCTGGAACCAAATACTCCACACCAAAAGTTAGACAGAGAAAGGTTTGTTTAGCTCATAGTTTGTAGAGGTTCCAGTTCATACTTGGATGACTCCAAGCTAGACTGGCATATAGCAGAGGAGCAACAATTCATGGCAGCAGAAGACAGCAAAAGCTGAGTGACAGAGAGAGAAAAAGAGGGACAGAGAGAGAAACAGAGAGAGAGAGAGGATCCTCTGTGTGTCCCTTATATTGTTTTCAGTCTACTGGAATTAGAGTGGTGCCAATCCAATCAGTGGACTGATCCAGCAATCACCCACTCTTAATCCCAGCACCCTTAATCCCAGCATTGCACCATGAATCAGTCACACACTCTAGATTTAGCCACCTTCTAAAAACCTGGTTGCACAAGGCTTCGGGGGGACATCTAGACATGAATCAAAACAATTTCAAAATGCTTTTTTATGTAAAGAACTGAGATAACAAAACAATAATTCTAACTGATAGTGTCAAATGCAGAAGACTAAGATGAGCAAATCTTGAATCTGGCCTCTGTTCTACAGCATCTGCTGGCCTGCCCAATATGCTTGCAGTGCTTATGATGTAGGAAATAGTACTACAGAGCCTAGGTACTGCCAAAAAACATAGGATATGCAGTATCAATCACCTTTCTGTCCTTTGGTATAATACCTACAATAAATGACAAAAGGAGTGAAAATATATTTTTGCTCATGGTTTCAGAAGTTTAAGTCCATGGATGACTTGGCTCTGTTATTTTGGGCATGTGGCAAAGGTGAACACCATAGTTGTTAGTATGTGAGAGAATAAAACAGCTCACATTATGGTGGTCAGGAAGCAAAAGAAAAAGAAGGCACTGAGGACACAGTAGACCCTACAAGGTCCTATAAAACCTAAGTTTTCTTCCACTACTTTCCCATCCTATTGTTCTTCCTACCACTCAAATGTGCCACAGGGTGATGACCAAGCCTTTAACACATACAACCTTGGGGCACACTCCAGATCCATACTCTATACTACCAATGACAGAATTAGGAATACAGAGGCACATGGCCCAGACCACCCCAGCCAGCAGACCCCCAGTGACCCACCAAGGCTCTGGCAGAGACAGGGGTGCACACATGTGGCCAACCCCCACCAGGCAGGGACCCCCCAGGGACCTACCAAGACCCCGGGCATAGATACACATCCAGCAGTTGCTAAGTCACATGAACCAGAGTTGTGATTTGGCACACAAACAGGTGGAATAGAATGGGACAGGTGGGGTCACCATTCTTTCCATATGTATCTCTCAAAGGATTGGGGAGAATTCCAGAAACAGAACACTAACCCCAGTCCCCACATCTGGAGGCCGAGATCAGCTCTATATGCAGAACACATCCCACTGCACAATTTGCCGGAGTACACAGTACATTTCTGGGATCAGACTTGGACCTACCACAGCACTGTGAACACCAGAGAAATTCTCCTTCATTTATCTTTTTATATTTGCTTGATTGGCTTTCCTTTGTCTGTCCAGTTGAGATCTTTTTAAATTTAGTTTAATTTGGTCTTGTTTTATTTTTAGGGTTATTTTTGTTTTCTGATTTTAGTCTCTTTTTTTCTCTCCTTTTTTTTCTCTTTTTTTTTTAGAGAAAGAGATTTATTAACCTCTTAGATTTATTAACCTTTCTGTTTTCGTCTACTTGTCTTCTAACCCTCTTCTGCCAACGATCTTGCTTGATTTTACGTTACTTCTCTGTGGATAAACAGTGCCCCTTCTCTGCCTGGATCACTTCCATACTCCTCTGCTTCCTCTTCCGTTCTCTCCCTCCTCTTTCCTCCAGTTCCCTATGACTTGGGTGATCAGTCTATGCCTTCCAGGCTTGCTCTACTATACTGGACCTCCTTCATCATCTATCATCATCATCTCTCTACATTGTCTCCCTAGTGAAAGAACCTGAAAGAGTAAATAACACCAAAATGTACAATAGATACTGTGAAAGGGAAAGAAACTGCTCAAAAGAAAAGAACTAGTATGGGGGAAAGGAGAAAAGAAAGAAGGAAGGGAAAATATATATATATGGATATACAAGGATAGCTGGGATAATTGAACTGCTGATATCTACTGGTTTATTGAAAGGAACAGCTAATGTTTAACTCTTTTTTTGACCAACTTTGCATGCTTATATCTGGTAATCTGAACAACTCATTTGAGGACAACAATGTGCAATATAACAACCATTGTTGAATTGCTACTATATTGAGTAGTGAAACTATCATTTCTAATTCCTACTATCTTGACTAGTGAAACTCTATCATTTCTAATTTTTATTATTTATTCTCTTTAATTGTTTGATCAATCATGCATTCTTACATCTGGTAGTGTGAGCAACTTTGCTGAAGTTAACAATATGTAATATAACAACCGTTGTTGATTTCCTAGCACCTTATTTTGAAATTCTGTATTTTTTTTATCGTTTTTGTGTTGTTTTGTTTCTATCTTTGTGACTTTCTTTTCATTTTTAAAAAAAATAAGTAAAATTGGATTGAGTCTTTGAATTTGAGGGTCTGATTTTTTTCAATTCTTTATATGTTCTAAATATAAGGCCTTTGTCTGAAGAACAATTGGCTATAAATTTTTCCAGTCTGTGGGTTGTCTTTTCACTCTGTTAGTAATTTCTTTTGTTGTGCAAACATTTTTTATCTTCTTTTTTATTTTAAAGAGAATAAAAAATTGAAAAAAATAAAAATGGTACAGAATTTCAAAAGAAGATGATATGAAATCAACAAAAGTTGTTATATTGCATGTTGTTAAGCTTTTTAATAAGCTGAGATCCCATTTTTTATTGTAATATTTCCCTTGCAGTCTGGGTTTTGATCATGATGTATCTGCTTATATCTATGTCTTTGGAATTTCTACCTACTTTCTCTTCCAGTTAATTCAATGTTTTTGTTTTAATATTTAGATCTTTGATCCATTTTGTCTTTAGTTTGTTGCATGGTGCTAGACATGAGCCTAGTTACAGTCTTCCATGTGTGGAAAGTCAGTTTTTCCAGCACCATTTATTGAAGAGACTCTTTCCGCCAGTGAATGTGTTTGGCTCCTTTTTCAAAGATAGGTCACTGAGTGTGTTTGGTATTGCAGAAGAATTTTTTATTCTGTTCTGCTGATCCTTAGGCCCATTTTTTTGCAGATATATGCTTATTTTTTTTTTTTTTTTTTTTTTTTAAGGATAAAAGGAGGGAAACATTAACAGACATACAACATTTTACAACATATCACAAGCACAATACAGACAATACAGAGTTACAAACAAAGTGGTAGGGAATTAACAATGGTGGTTGTATTACATATTGATATCTTCAAAGTGGCTTCTCATGTCACCAGTTGAGACCATACTCATAAGTGAAATAAATCAAACATACATGTGCAAGCACCGCATTGTGTCACTAGTGTAAAACTTGAAAGAGTTAATTTAAACTCGGAGGTATGATAGACACTGTGAAATGATAGGAAACCACCGAAGAGTAAAGGGCTTCTGGGATGTGGGAAAAGAGAAGGGAAAGAAGGAAAAATTTTGTATGTATGAATATACAGGATAGATAACATGGTTGTTCTTCTATCTGCTGTTTCTATGCTGAAAGAAACTGTCAATGAGTCTTTGGTTGACCAGTATTGCATGTCGATATATGCTTATTTTATGGTCATTTTCACTACATTCAATCTTCCTACCCTGAGCAAGGGGTATCTTTCTATTTTTTTCTTTCTTTCTTTTCCTTTTTCTGGTACCTGAAATCAAACTCAGGACCCTTTGCTTACCAGGTAGGCTCTGGTTCCACTGAGCTAAATCCCCAGCCCCCTCCATTTTCGGATATCCTCTTTGATCTCCTTCTTCAGAGCACTGTAATTTTTAATATATGGATCTTTTACTTCCTTTGTTAGGTAATTTCCTGAGTAGTGATCCATTATATATAATTAGAAAAACATGTTTTTTATCCATTCCTCGATTGAGGGGCATTTGAGATATTTCCAAGATTTAGCTAATGAAGCTGTGTTGCTGTAAACGTGGGTACACGTATATTGCTGTGGTATAATGTTTTTAATTCTTCTCAGAAGATACCAAGAAGGGAAATAGCTAAGTTGAATGGGACCTCTAATCTTAGTTTTTAAAGGAATCTCCACACAGATTTCCACAGTGGCTGCAACAGTCTACACTCTCATCAACAGTGAAGAGGGATTCATTTTGCCCTACAGACCTCCAAGCATTTACTAATTGCTGATTTCTTGATGACAGCTATTTTTTCTAGAGTGAGATGGAATCTCAGTTTTGTTTTAATTTGCATATCTCTGATGACTAATGATGTTGAACATTTTCCATGTATTTGTATTTCTTCATCTGATAAGTGTATATTTATCTCAGAAGCTCATTTTTGGATTGGTCTTTGAATTTAGGGGACCTGAGTTATTTCAATTCTTTATATGTTCTATATATAAGTCCTTTGTCTGAGAAGCAACTGACTATTATTTTTTCCCACTCTGAGGTTTGTGTTTTCACTCTGTTGGTAATTTCTTTTGTTGTGTAGAAGCTTTTTAATATGATGAGATCCCAGTTGTTGTTTCTTTGTAGTACTTCCCATGTGCTCTGGGTTTTGTTCAAGAAGTCTCTGTCTACATCTATATCTTCAACATTTCTGCCTATTTTCTCTTCCAATAGATTTAGTGTTTTTGTTTATATATTTAGATCATTAATGCATTTTGATATTAGTTTAGTGCATGGTGATAGACATCAGTCTAGTTTTATTCTTTGGCATGTGGAAAGCCAATTTTCCCAGCACCATTCATTAAAGAGACTGTCTTTCTTCCAGTGAACACGTTTGGCTCCTTTGTCAAAAATAAAGTGGCTGTGTGTGTTTGCAGTTGCATTTGCGTCTTGCATTCTGTTCAATGGATCCTCAGTTTTGTTTATTTATTTATTTGCCAATGCCATGCAAGTTAAAACAAAACTGACATTCCAAGTCACTCCAGAAAGAATGGCCATCATCGAGAAATCAACCAATAACAAATGCTGGTGGGAATGCAGGGAAAAAGGAACTCCTCTCCACTACTGGTGGGAATGCAGACTGGTGCAACCACCATGGAAATAAGTGTGGAATTTCCTTGAAAAACTAGAATTAGAGGTTCCATTTGACCTTAGGTATTCCTTCTCTTGGGTAACTTCCCAGAAAAACTAAAAACATCTTACCACAGAGATATATATGTGCCCAAGCTTACTGAAGCCCAATTTGTAATAGCTAAATCTCAGAAACAACCCAAATGCCCATCAACTGAGGAAAGGATAAAAAGATACGGTATTTTTATGCAATGGAGTACTACTCAGAATAAAGAAGGATAAATCTGAGACTTTTATAGATAAACAAATGCAACTTGAGACCATACACATAAGTAAAATAAATCAGACCCATATGTGTAAACATCATATTCTCCCACTCGTGCAAGAAAATGAATCAGTAAATAAGATCCAAAATATACAATAGATATTGTGATTTGGGAAACGAAACTGTTCAAAAGAAAAGAGAAACTGGAATGGGGGAAAGGGAGGAAGAGAAAAGGATATATATGTATACATATACATATATATATATATATATATATACACATATATTTAAGATAGTTATACACATAATTTCTCTTAGTTCATTGAAAGCAAAGATTTGAGCTAATATTATTTGGACAATATTTCATGTCATTTTGTACTCTGAGTAACTACTATGAAGATGATAATATGTAATTAATTAATTACTATTACTCTCTTACAAGCCTGACTTTTTTATTTTAAAAAATAAAAGAAGGAAAACATATTAACAGACAGACACCCATTTACAAAATAGCATAAGAATAAAACAAATAAAACGGAGTTACAGAAAAAGTTGCAGGAAATTAAGTATGGTTGTTATACTACTTACTGATAACTTCAAAGTGATTTCTCAGGAAAACAAATATAAGATTGATCAAACAAATAATCATTAACTGTTCCTTTCTGTAGAACAATAAAAGACAGTAGTACAACCATGTTAGCTACCTTGTATATACATACTTACATAATTTCCCCTTCTTTATTTTCTCTTTTCCCTCACCCCAGTTGCCTTTGACTTTTGAGCATTTTCCTTTCGTTTCACAATGTCTATCATACCGCCCAGTTTTTTTTCACTCTTTCAGGTCTTCCACTAGAAAGACAATATGATGCTTACACATGGAGGTCTGATTTTTTCGCTTATGAGTATGGTCTCTAGTTGTGAGCCTTTACTTATAAAACCTTTGAGTTTACCTTTCTTTATAGCTGAGTAATATTCCATTATATAAAAGTACCACAATATTTTTATGCAATCCTCAGTGGATGGACATTTGTGTTGCTTCCACAGTCTACCAATTCCAAATTGCACTGCTATGAACATGGGTGCACATATATTGCTGTGATATGATGCTTCCTCCAGAAGGGTAATAGCTGGATTGAATGGGACCTCTAGACCTAGCTTGCTGAGGCATCTCCAAACTGATTTCCACAGTGGTTTCACCAGTCTGCATTCCCACCAGCAGTGGAGAAGGGTTCCTATTTCTCCACAGCCTCACCAGCATTTGGTATTGGTTGATTTCTTAATGGTAGCCATCCTTACTGGAGTGGGATGAAATCTCAATATTGTTTTAACTTGCATTTATCGAATGACTAATGATGTTGAACATTTTCTCATGTGTGCCATTTGCATTTCTTTATCTGAGAAGTGTGTATTCATCTGCCCATTTTTGGATTGGGTCTATGAATTTAGGGGGGCTGATGTTTTTTAATTTTTCATATGCACTTGATAGAAGACCTTTGTTTGAGAGACAGTCAGTTAAAATTTTTTCTCAATTTGTGTGTTTTCTTTTTACTCCCCTGGTGATTTCTTTAGATGGGCAGAAACTTTTCAGTAGGATGAGATCCCAGTTGATTGTTTGAAGTATTTCATGTGCAATTTGGTTTTTGTTCATGAACTCTGCCTACCCCTATGTCTTCAAGATTTTGACCTACTTTCTTTTCCAATAGATTTAGTGTTTCTGTTTTAATATTGAGATCTGTGAACCATTCTGACTTGAGTTTGCAGCACAGTGATAGGCTAGGGTCTATTTTCAGTCATTGGCAGATAGCAAGACAATTTTTCCAGCACCATTTATTAAAGAAGCTATCGTTTTTCCAGTGAGTTTGTTTGGCCCCTTTATCAAGGATTAGGTGGCTGAGTGTGTTTTTGGTTGTGGCTGTTTCTTCCAGTCTGTTCCACTGATCCTCAGGTATGGTTTTTAGACAATACTAGTTTGATTTCATTACAGTGGCTTTGTAGTATAATTTCAAGTCAGGGATAGTAATTCCACTTGACTTGTCCTTGTTGCCCAGGATTGCTTTTGCTACTCTGAGTCTCTTCTGGTTCAGATTAATTTAAGGAATGTTTTCTCTAGATCTGTGTGGTATGGTAATGGTAATTTAATGGGAATTGCATTGAATATGTATTACAATTTTGGTAATATAGCCATTTTCACAATGTTGGTTCTCCCTACCCATAAGCAAGGGACACCTTTCCAGTCATTGAAATCCTCTTTAATCTCTTTTTTCAAAGTACTGTAGTTTTCATTGAATAGATCTTTTACTTCTTTGTTAGATTGATCCCTAAATATTTCAATTTCTTGAATTCTATTGGAAAGGTATGGTTTTCTGAATTTCTCTCTCAGTCTGTTTGTTGTTTGTGTATAAGAATGCTATTGATTTTTGGGTGTTGACTTTGCATCCAGCTACACTACTGAATTTGTTGATTAAGTCAAGGAGTCTTCTTATGTAGTTTTTGGGGTCTTCCATGTTAAGTATCATGCCATCTGAAAGTAGTGATAATTTTACTTCTTCCGTTCCTATCCTTATTCCTTTTATTTCTCTCCCTTGTCTAATTGTTCTGGTTAATGGTTCCAGAACTATGTTGAACAGGAGTGGTGACAGTGGACACCCTTGTCTTGTTCCTGAATTTAAAGTAAAAGCTTTCAGTTTTGTCCCTTTAGTATGATGTTGGCTGTTGGTTTGTCATAGATGGCTTTGATCAGGTTAAGGTAAAGACCATTTATTCCTATTTTCTGTAGAGTTTTTATGATGAATGCATGTTGTATTTTGCAGAAAGCTTTTCCTTCATCTATTGAGGTGATCATATGGTTTTTGTCTTTGTCTTTATTGATGCGGTGTATAACATTAATTGATTTTTGAATGTTGAACCATCCCTGAATTCCTGAAATGAATTGGTCATGGTGTATGATTTTCTTGATGATTTGCCGCATTCTATTTGCTAGTATTCTATTGAGTATTCTTGCATCTATATTCATTAAGGAGATTGGTCTGTAGTTCTCTTTCTTGGTTGGGTCTTTCTCTCATTTTCGTATGAGTGAAATACTTTCCTCCAGAAATGAGTTAGGGAGAATTGATTCTTTTTCAATTTCATTGAAGAGTTTGAGAAGTGTTGGGATTAAATCTTCTCTGAATTTCTTGTAAAATTCTGCTGTGAATCCATCAGGGCCTGGGTTTTTCTTTGTCAGTAAGTTTTTAATCACATTTTCAATCTCATTAATTGATATTGGGTAGTTCAGGATTTTTATATCTTCTTGACTCAACCTTGGTAATTCATACACATCTAGGAATTTGTTCATTTCTTCTGAGTTTTCTATGCTATGGGAGTAAAGATTTTCAAAGTAGGTATTAATGATCTTCTGAATTTCTGTAGAATCTGTAGTAATTTCATCCTTTTCATTTCTTACTGAATGAATCTTAGTTCATTCCTTCCTTTTTATGATAATGTTGGCTAGTGATTTATCAATTTCATTTATTCTTTCAAGGAACAAACTCTTTGAGTCATTTATGTTTTGTACAGTTTTCTTCATCTCAATTGCATAACTTCTCCCTGCATCTTTATAATCTCCTCCCTTCTTTGGGCTTTGGGCTTGACTTGTTCTTTTTCTAAAAGTTTGAGGTGCAGCATTAGGCTATTTATTTGTTTTCTTTCTGTTTTCCTTGTATGTGAGTTCAGCACTATAAATTTCCCTCTGAAGATGGTTTTCCTTGCATCCACAGATTCTGGTAAGTTGTATTTACATTTTCATTTGGTTGTAGGTATTTTTTAATTTCTTCTGTGAACCAATGGTTGCTCAGGAGGCTGTTGCTTAATTTCCACATTTTTATGGAGTGTCTGGAGTTCCTTTTGTCATTAATTTCCAGTTTCATTGCACTGTGGTTAGATAATATGCATGGGATAATTTCAATTCTTCTGCATTTTGAAAGGTATGCTCTATTGGCTAAGATGTGGTCTATTTTAGAGAATGACCCACGTGCAGCTGAGAAAAATGTGTATTCTGATGTTGTGGAGTGGAACATTCTGTATACCTCTACTAAGTCCATTTGTTTGCAGATTTGGTTCAGATCTGTTGTTTCTTTGCTGAGTTTTTGTCCAGTTGACCTATCTCTTTGTGTCAAAGGGGTATTGAGATCTCCTATTACAATAGTGTTATTAATTATGTGGGTTTTCATGCCTTTTAAGATTTACTTTATATAGTTTGGTGCTCTGATATTTGGTGCGTGCATGTTTGTGATTTTTATCTCATCCTGTTGCAGTTTTCCCCTAACAAATATGTAGTGAACATTTTTATCTCTTTTGATTGTTGTCAGTTTGAAGTTTACATTGTTTGCAAACATATTCGCCACACCTGCTTTTTTCTGGGTTCCTGTTGCATGGAGGGTTGTTTTCCATTCTTTAACTTTCAGTCTACGGACTTCCTTTTGAGTAAAATGTGTTTCCTATATACAGCATATCTTTAGATTTTGTTTCTTAATCCACTATGCCAGTCTGTTTCTTTTGACTGGTGAATTGAGGCCATTTACATTTATAGTTATAACTGATATGTATTGATTTATCATTGTCATGTTATTTACTTGCTATTGATTTCCTACTTTTCCTATCTGTTTAATTGCTTGCTGTTCTTGATGATTCCTTTCTATTGTTGTTCTTGATATTGTATCCATTTTTTTCACTGCCTAGAATATCTTTATTGCTCTTTGCTATGATGGTTTTGTACTCATGAAGTCCTTCAGTTGTTCTTTGTCATGAAAACATTTTATTTCTCCATTGAATTTAAAGGAGAGTTTAGCAGGGTACATCAGTCTTGGCTGGAAGCTATTTCATCTCAGGACCTGTAATACTTTGCTTCAAGCCCTTTTCAAGTGGATGGTTTGTGCTGAGAAATCTGCTGTGATTCGGATAGGATTTCCTCTATAGGTAATCTGTTTCTTTTCTCTATCAGCTTTTAATATTGTGTTCTTTTGCTGAACATCTGGGATCTTGACTATTATACGTCTGAGTGTAGTTTTATTTTGGTTGTGGTTGGTTGGAGTTCTATATGCCTCATTTACCTGTATATAAGGTTCTGTTTCCATACTTGGGGATTTTCCTGCTATTATTTCTGCAAATATTCTTTTTATGTATTTTGTGTTGCCTCCTGCTGTTTCATTGACTCCTATTCGTAGTACATTATTCCTCTCTGCCTTGTCTTGCAGCTGTTGAATTGAGTTTTCCTGGTTCCTTATTGATTTTAAGAGATCCCTTCTTTCAGGATCACTAGCTGCCATGCTGTCTTCAAAATCTGAAATTCGATGTTTGGCTTCATTCAGGTGATTTTAGCAGCTTTCAGTGGAAGCTTTAATTTCCTGGATGTCTCTCTGAATCTGGTTCATGAGTTCTAAGTCATTTCTATGTTTCTCTTTTAACATTTCCATCCATTGCCTCTGTTCTTCTATTTTCTCATATGTTTCTTTTTCATATGTACTGACCAGTTCTTTCATTATTATTGTCATTTCATTTTTTGCCTGAGAGATTATTTCTGATCTGATCTCTTCTATGGCCTGATGAAGTTGTTTCTTTACTTCCATTGCAATCATTTCAGTAATTTCAGGTGTGTGTTTACCGGGTTCTCCTATGTTGATGTCTCCTGACTTGTTCTGAATGGTGTGGAGTTTTGAGGTTATGTTTTAGTCCTTCGTCTTGTCATGTTTGATACCTGATGCAGATATCTCAGTCTCCCTCTTCCCTGGGAGCTCAGCAAAGGCCATTAGTGTCCCTAGTTTTCCTGATGGTCAGGTTTGACCCTCAATGTCTGCTGAGATGCACTGTTTAGTTTGTCTTTTTTCCAGCAGATGTGAAGTGTGTCTAGTTCTCCCATGTCTCAGACACTGACTGTGATGTCAGCTGATGTCAGTCCATCGATCCAGCATCCCCTAGCAGTTCAGGGCATGTGTATGATCCAGAATCAGTTGCGCTGGTTGTGCAATCCCGGACCAGTGGACCTGTGTCCTCAGGCAGTTCAGGGTACAAGCAAACCCAGACAGAAACTGCAGGGCCAACAGTTTGTGGACCACCTGATTCTGTCTCCAGCAGTTTAGGATGCCCACAGGAGTTAGATGTGGGCTGCACCAACAGAGATCACAGACTGCCTGTGTCTGTGACTTCCAGGAGGTCCAGGTGCAAGCAAAGCCCAAACCTGAACTGCGGTGTCAACAGCTCATGGGGTGCTTCTCCAGTATCTCACTGGGCACTGGGCACATGCAGAGGGGACCCACACATGAACCCCAGTGATAGCAGTTTGCCAGCCTTCTGAGTGAGAAACTCTAGTCTGTCATGAGCCTGTTTTGAAACTTTGTTTTATTGTTATTGTTATTTTTTTCTCTTTAAAATAAAAATGTAGGAATAATAAAATTCACCGCACTTAAGAAGTCTGTGATGAACTGTCTTTGCTCAGGTTTAGTTTGGTTAACAGGTAAAATGGCCTGTGTGAAAACATATAAACACAATGTACTTCTCCCAAGGTTTGTCTACTTAGCCTGAAACTTCTCAGGCAGAAACTTAGTTGAAAATGATTGGCTCCCTGATACCAGGAAAGAGTAGTGAAAATAAATGACCTACTGTCAGACATATCAGTATCAGTGAGACACATAACATATGTTATCTGAATAATAAGTCACAAGAGAATGTATGTGATATGCTTCTACTAATAAGCATGTAAAAAAACATTGTTCAAAATAATTAGGCATAGTGTGAAACTCTTGCTAAACTCTGGAGAGCAACACGAGTTATGACACTGTTATCAAAGTCACACTGAGAACTTTAAAGATATTAAAAATTCTATATTTAAATCAGTGTGATGCTGACGTAGACATTGTGCTTTATTATTATTTATAAAGCATTTTGTACTAAAAATAATATTTTGTGACAAAGATATACTACAAGAAATTAAAAATTAATTGTCCAAGTCTCAAGGACACTAAAGTAAATACTGCCTCCATAGCTACTTTTCTCAAACCCAGAACTGTCAGTCAGTGAGTATATTTACATCTGGACTGCTCCTCCATCCAACATTCCTGTCGAACCAAGAAATTGCCTAGCAAATTGAGAATAGGTTGCAAACTGAATGAAAAAAAGTCAAGAAAAGAGAAAAATAATCCAAAGGAGAAGAAAAGAAATTATATATAATCATAAAAATTGACACAAAAATTTATTAACAGATCTAAAATAAATATTAAAGGTCATCTAAAAGTGCTACTGACTTAAAATGTAAAAATTATGGCAGATATGAAATTATTAGTATGTTGCTAATATGCATTCAATAAACATGCTATTTTGTGATTGAAGCATACAGTTGAACTACTGTCATAAACATGTGCACAGAAAAGCAATACAAAAGAAAGAAAAATTTAAAAAGAGAACAAACTAACCAGAAATTTAATCTCTTTTTTGTTAGAAAGATTAGAAAAAGAGAAAATAGGTCAAAGAATAGTGTCATGGAAATAATAAAAGAGAAATTTTCAGGAAGAAACATTATCTTAAGACCTTAGGGTCATTCATGTAATTCTGATTTCACCAACATGCATAATATAAGAGTTGTGGGTCAGGACACTTCCACCTAGGTTTCAGAAGAAGGTCTGGGAGGCCAGAAAAGAAGTCCTTGAGAGAGCAATGCAACAATCTTTGGAAATAAATCCAATAGTGCAGAGGGCTGCAGGAATTCAGATATGTCAAGAATATGGAATGTCTCTTAGGAAAGCTGCAGTCAGAGAGTGTAGCCAGTCCAAGAGAGGATGATTTCAATCAACCAGCCCATTGAATTGGCACTCCCTAGGTCTTCTGGATCTCATATTTACCACTGTGTGCCAGGAACACTAAGCCCTGTAGCTCAGATGTCAAACTACAAGAATTAATGTTTGCTCTGCTTGGTTTTGCTTTCATCTGATGATTTTCTTTCAGTCTCTCTTTATCTACCTTCTACAGTGGGAATGTTTTCTTGATGCAGTTGTACATTGGAACTATGAGACTTGATTTTGATTTCATAACATTTCACAGTGAAGAGTTTGCCATGAGTTTCAGAGAAGACAGACTTTTGAAAACCACTGAAGCTATTGTGATTTGGGTGAAGAATTATTCATTTCCGGTTGTACCCACAATAGTTGTCTTATGTTATGTGGACTTAAGAAATTGCTCGTTTCTTTATTTGGAGATTAAGTACAATTTAAAGGATATATACTTGGATATAAAGTTGAAAGGCAGTTTGATGAGTCATCTAAGGTGAATTGTGAAGTTTATTGATTTAGGACTCCTACCAGTACACTGCTGGCTGTATGTGGGTGGGCCACCTTGACTTGACCTTGGAATTTGTGTCTGGTCTTTTGGCTTTTCTTCTCTGGTGCTGTTCCCCATTCTGTTGCTCAACCAAAATAAACTCAGTATCTTTCTACTGATGTGCTCTTCCATCACGTTGTTCCTGAGGACATGGAATCAAATCCCCAAGTTGCAAGCCAAATTAAACCTCTCCTCCTTCTAGTCATGGGTGTCAGGTATTATTTCAGCATGAGAAAAGCTGACTAGTGCCCCTACAGTGTAACTATTATATACAATTTTTCCAGTATGAATTCCAGAAGAGAAGGTAAATACTACCAAGTTAATACATAAAACTAAAAAGGTATATAACTGGAACTTTTTTCCCATCAGTATGATAGATTTAACTGACATCACTGTACTCTGTTGCCTTCCAGTTTTTCATGAAATTTAAGCTTAAAAACAGAAAATGTTTTTCAGTGGAATAGTAAGATACAGTGCCTAGAATGGGCATTTCATTCATTCATTTATCTATCCATTTAATAGATGTGGGTTGAATGCCTCTTTTGTAGTAGGCAGTGTTCTAGGTGCTGAGGCATAACTTTCAAATAAAATTAGCAAAACATTCCCTTCACAGGCAATTTAACTCTAAAGAAATGTTAATGGGTTCTGGGGTTTTGGGGACTCCTAGAGATTCTTTCTGGGGCCTTCTTGCCCCAAATATAGAGGTGGACAGAGCAAACACAAGAGGTAGTGAGAATTTATGTATATTAAATGTTGGCAAAAAAAATTCTCTTGAGCTGGTGCAGTTAAAAATAGAAAAAGAACAGCACTCTAAGGTGTGTGAGTAGACCACTGTAAAAGACAGGGCACAGTACCCAAGACTTAATGGTGGCCACTTTCCTGTTCTCCCCTGCTTGGGCTGATGTCAGATCTAGGCTGTCTTGAGTTCTTGGGAGAAGAATTGAAGAGAGTATTCTTCGTTGGTCTCAGGTGCAGAGCTTATAGGCATGTCCTGGATCTCCCTATGCCTTAATCTCCAGCTTCAAAAACACTAAGGTGTAATACTTAAAAGCCAACTATGTGTACATTAGACATTCTTCAAAGCATTTTACACAAGGTCAGTTGTTCAGTATGGAAGTTTTGCATTTTAGAGCAGAAGCAGAATTTGTCAGTGTGAGTACTGAATATATTGAAGGCAATATTGAGACTAGGAGCCCTCCTCATTCTCCATCTGGAAGCAGAAGCATTGTAAACTTCCTAAATCCCAAGATATTCCACTACCTTTGTCATTATGAGATTTACTTGTACTATAATGGTAGGCAAAATGAAGCTTTACATTTTTTTTTTTTTTAGTATTGAGGATTCAATCCCTTTTATCCTTTTCAATTTTTTAAAAAAATTTAAGACACATTCTTGCTAAACTGCTAAGTTACACTGTCTGAGCTCAAACTTCTGATTCTTCTGCCTCAGTGTTATGGTTTGTGTCTGGGTGTCCTGCCCCAGTGATGGGGCAGGCTTCTAGAGTTTGATTGATTATGGGTGTGAGAGCTACACCCACCCTGGGGTGAATAGTTTGCATATGTAAGGGAGAGGAAGAGGCTGCTTGCTGCCATTCCTCCCTTTTGTGCTTGTTGCTTTGGCTCTGTTCTGCTGCCATGACCTGTAGCCCTCTGCCATGTGCCACTCTGCCTTGTAACCTGCCAAGTATGGACTGAAACCTCCACAAACTGTAAGCAAAATAAACCTTTCCATCCTAAATTTTGGGTGTCAGGTATTTTGTCCCAGCAACCAGAGGAAAGTAACCGAGACACTCAGCCTCCTAGAATGCTGGGATTGCAGGTATTACCACTACATTTTACAAGATTTGCAATTTAATTTTGCTAGTCCAATCAATTTCTTTATGGTATTGCATATTAACACTAAATACTATAAGGAATAAACACCATTTATCAGTCACTCAGTGGAGCAGAGATTTATTTCTCACTGATGCTTTGTGTTTACTGCATTGGTATCTCTGAGTGGTCAGTTATCCAGAGATGATTAATGAAGACTCTACTGGAAGCATATTACTTCCTCAATTAATTTGGTAGAAAAAGAGACATTTTGCGAAAATCTGGGTGAGATTTTTGATGCTTCATTTTGGAAAGCACTCAAACCCTTTCAGTTTGTATTTAATTGGGCAAAAGTAGCATAGCCCAGAATCCTGAAAAATTAAAAAATAAGGTGGAGCAGTAAGCATATTTAATGAGCATACAGTAATGTCCCTGCTCTACATTTAAATGAGGAAATGTCAGTGAAATTGAAATTTAAAGGCAGGAAATTTGATAATTCCAAAAACTTTGCAGGTAATAAAAGCAACTGTTACTAGACCTTAATTCTCTTTGTCACCATTCAAAAATCAATACTCAAGTGGTAGGAGTTGGTGGGAATGAAATCTAGTTTTTTCAAGGGCTGGCCTTGAGTTAAGGGAGAGAAACTTATCTCCAAATCTCTACCTTAGGGAATTAAAACAGCAAGGTCTCTCACAGGGAGGGAAAGGAATTATGGGGGAGGTGTGTAGGAAGGGTATATACTGAATGAATTCTCTGTCTTCCACACATATCCCTTTTTGACTGGAAGATCACAATCAACTTTGGTAACTTTACTTCGAGTTAAGCATCACAGCAATTTGTGGGCTTGGAGTCAGCTGATGCATAGGATTAAAGAACAAAGGGGGAGATTAGACATTATAATGCTATCTGAAGGTCACCAGATGTTCATTATAATGTTATCTGAAGGTCTCTAAATTTAAAATGGATGATTTTTAGCAGTTAACATCTTAATCACAGAGGTACAGCTTTTCTTTGAATCGAGAATGCCTCAGAAAGGGAAGGGAAGCAAAATTATTTCTGCCAAGGACAACTCCCAAAGTATTGACTCTCATTATAGAATGAAGCAGTAATAAATGCTTGTGGTAAGTCACTAGGTACAGGGCAGGGTGCATAATAGATAACAGACTCCGAAAGCTTTTCTGAGACACAGACAGCCACTGAGTTACCTGTTACTTGGAAGATGGAAATTCTTGCTCAAGTCGAAGACATCATATCACACATTTCATAACAAAAACAAAAGTTCACATCTACATCCCATGAAGTACCCAGAACCAATGAAGTGAGAGGAGCTCTACATGACCCTCAGATTAATTTTCATATCTCTTTAGCTTCTGTGATTTCTCCAGTTTTGGCCCCTAAGTGCATCAAGCTGAATCTATGGGAAGAAGCCCAGTGGACATAGGTATGACTTGTCAAGACTGCCCTTTAAGGAGGACATCTGCAGTCTCCAGATGCTAGGCTTTTAACCTTAGCTAAAGAGAGCCACATTTTCCATGATATGTCCTATCCAAAATGACCCAGATGTGATAATTTACGGGACTTAAAAAGCCATTTTAGTCTGACACAGAGCATCTGATGGGCCATTTCAACCTCAGAGTTCTCTGTGAAGTTGGATGTGGCTTTCTTAGCTCAACAATATAGATGGACTTTTTCTTCTGCATAGTTTTGCTTTCTCTAACTCACTTACACAAATGTTGATCCCTTAAAAATTATTGATCATTTGATTTCATCTTCTGCTTCTAGAAAAAACAATCTGTAATTTGTGGTATAAGGAATGGCTCATAAAAGTGAATGATAAAATGCAGTTGTGAAGCTGAGTCACTTTTTGCCTAGTCATTTAGAAGTTGAGGGGTGAGCTCAGGTAACATCTCCAGGCTGAAGGTGACATTTCAGTTGTTGAAACCGTCCCTAATGGTGAAGAAAGAATATGTGCTGTTGGAAGGGAGACATTAGCTGGTATAATTTGTCCCTTTTTAAAAGTACAGATAAAGAACAATAAAGAACTCAGTGAGTTTGGGAAGCCATTGCCAAGGGCCATTTCCACCTAGATAAAGATGATAAAAGGCTCTAGGAATTAATAAGCAATTGAAAACTGAGTGTCGAAACCAGAGGGCCCCTATAGCTTATGAAATATTTCTTCCTTTCTACAGGGAAACTAAGAAGCAGACCCAGAACCTAATAAAGCTACTGTATTCTAGACTACAGTGTGTTAAATGAAACCAAAGATATCTATTAGAGCAAGATCAGTGCCCTACTTGCAATATAGGTGGGAATAGGAACATTGCATACATGCTCAAGGACATTTTTAATTGCCCACTATCTCTAGAACATCTAAGAAGGAAGAAGTGTGGTACCTCTTCTAATTAACATTACTTTCTTGACTTGAAGAGAGGGTGCTCCCATTAGGATCCTCAGTCCCATTTCCCTGTTGTCAAGTTTACAACATCTAGCTTGCTAGGCACACGTGAGGCTCAATAAGAGAAAGGAGGAATGAAATCCCAAGGAGGTGGAAAGATGGAGCCACAGTAGGTGGGTATGGTTCTGGGTCACAGGCATGAAGCTGGATTCTTAAAGTGATTGATCAAAGGGGCTGGATTACCTGATGAGATAAGGAAAGTTTTATTTATTTGAAGAAGTTTATCTTGAAGGCTCCAAGAAGTCCAGGAAATGTTACAACCTCACTTTCAGGATTGCTCCTTCAAACACATAAAAAAAATGTCCTGGCTCATATTAAGTAGGGTTGAATGCTAGAATTTCTGTGCCAAGTATGGAAAAAACTGAATAAAATTTCCAGAGATGTGAAAATGATGGTAAGGAAACATCACAAAATGTCATAAAATTTACCAATGACTATATTCCACAGGAATACTTACAGAATTCACCATTTGCTATGGGATAAGAAATGTATAGTACAGAGAGAACACCAGAAAATTAATATGCTCTATAGTTCAGACTTCCTTTGTAAGAAGAGGACCAGCTTAAAAGAGAAAGTAACAGGACTTAAAAAGAAGCCTGCTTAAAAACATTACCACAAAGTTTCCTACACATTGTCAGTCCATGGAAACAAGTACTTTGACATCTAAAACATTTGATCTCTAGAAGAAATATAAACAAAGCAAATCTTGATGATAGTGATTCTATTCCATAAGTCAGGGCTAAGATTAGAAAAGGACATTATACAACTAAGCTTGAAGATAGTAACAACATAATTGATGATTAATACTAGGGATATCATTAATATTAAATTATTTGTAGAATGTACACCCATGTTTATAGTAGTGCAATTTGTCATAGCTAAGTCTTGGAAACAACTCAACTGCCCGTTAACTGAGAAATGGATAAAAAAGATGTGGTATTTTTATGTAATGAAGTATTACTCAGCTATAAAAAAGAGAAACTCGAGTCTTTTCAGGTAAACGGATGCAACTAGAGATCATACTTATAACTGAAATAAATCAGACCCACAAGTGTAAACATCATATTGTGTCTTAGTGTAAGAACATGAAAGAGTAAATAAATTCCCAAAAGTACAATAGATATTATGAAAGGGATAGAAATTGCTCAAAAGAAGGAACAACTGGGATGAGAGAAAGGAGAAAAAGAAAGAAGTGAATATATACATATCAATATATATATATACAGATCTATCTATCTATATATATATATGATATCCCTAGTATTGATTATCAATTATGATGTTACTATTTTCAAACTTAGTTATATAACATCCTTTTCTTATCTATAGCCCTGAGTTAAGGAAGTGAATATATATGGATAGCTGGGATAACTGTACTGCTGACGTCTAATAGTTTGTTTAAAAGAATAATGATAGGATCCTGCCAGAATATGAATTGCTGAATAATTGTGGTGGCGGTCTAACATGGCTGAAGCCCAAAAAGAACAGCCTATCTTCCAAATGATCACTTCCTGCTTCTCCTCTCAGCCCTGAATACAACTTCCTCTCACCTTTCCAGCATGTACAAGGGAAGCCCCAATCAGTTCCTGATGCGTCACTGGCCCTGCTCCTCAAGCTCTACTTCTAGCCAGATCCTCAAACCCTTAGGCTTTTTCTACCTCAGAAGAGCCCTGGACTGCTTGTAGTTCTCTCCTCTCCATGGAGCCTTTTTTCCTTCTCCTTTGCTTCTTCTTCTGCACTGAAAACCTAACAGTTAATCCTTAATTTTTTTTTGGCCAACCTTGAATGCTTATATCTAGTAATCTGAACAACTAATTTGAAGATAGCAATATGCAATATAACAACCATTGATGAATTCCTACCATCTTGTGTAGTGAAACTCTGTATTGTTTCTAATGTTTTTATTATTATTATTTTTACTCTCTTTAATGGTTTGAAATCTTGCATTCTTACATCTGGTGATCTGAACAACTTTGTTGATGATAACAATATGTAATATAACAACCAATGTTAATTCTTATCATTTTGTTTTGAAGCCCTGTATTATTTTTATTATTTTTGCTTTGATTTTTTGTCTATGTTGTTGTTACTTTGCCACTGTTCTTTTTAAAATTCTCTTTAAAACAAAATTACAAAAAATATTTGTAGATAATAGATCCTTGAAATAATAGAAGTCAGTTGAGGTACTTAATCACCAGAAGTTAGAAGGATAGGATTACTGTATGAGGTGCAGAGTTGGAGCTTCAGCCTAGGAACCAGACCATAAAGAGAGGTTAATTAAATACAATAATCACCCAGGGCAAATGTACTGTTATCCAGCATCATACTGATATGTATGGTGCTGAGAAATGGAATTCAGGCAGTTTGTAACCCAGAATTACTGACAAAAGGGAAACTTGGATTTCTAGAAGGAAGAACCCTGCAATACCATAGCAAATATTCATACACAACTCTGAGTTTTTTCCCAACAGAACCTACCAGCAGGGATTATTTTTGGCAGAAAGGTGAGTTTACTAAAACATGGCTCCATATACAGAAAATGACTGATACTTACATTTATTGCTCTAAAAATTGTCTTCTTGAAAATGTTAATAATTTGATCTTTAATCTACGTTTTGTGAGAGTTAAGTATAAAAGAATAAGGGAGTATCTTATTTACTAGCTTTAATTTACACTTGGTCCTGTCTCCCATCGCCTCTCCACCTTCCCTGCTCCCAGCTCCCTGGGACTAGTGCACTACCCACTCCCTCCAAAAGCTGCTGCTTCCCTTGACTGGAAGTACAAGCACAGGTCCTCCAGGCTAGGAAAAGGAACACTAAAGGCTGAGGGTCTGCACTCACTTGATAAGCATCCTTATGTCTGAGGAAAGTTATATTACAAAGCAGATAAAAATCATCATTACAGGAGTGGGGAGAGAGAGACAGAGAGAGGAGAGAGAGCATAGCAGCAAGGGAAAAGGTACTTCTTTTTGCATAAGAGACCCTACATTTTCATTTTATACTAGGTCTCACCAAATATGAAGATATTATTTTCAGATATTTACTCAGATAAAGGTACCTTGGGAAGACAAGAATATTGAAGCATTTTGAGGACTGCTGAATTTGAACTGCCAATGATATGTAGCATTCTGAAACATTACTATGGTATCATTGGTAGGGTGAAGACATATAAAAAGATGCACAGTGTCTGTGACCCCCTTGGGTGTTCATTTGTGAGCTCCCTGAGTGCATTATTGGAATTGGCATACTTAGTCTGGCATAGTGTATCCTTAACCTGTGAGGTAGGAAATATGGTAGAAAGGGGAAAGTGGAATTCATGAAAACATTTTTTTCTGGCCAGAGGGATTAATCAGAGATGGTCATCTCACAAATGGAAGTATGTGGGAGACATCAAAACGCTACCACCTATGATGGCTAATTTTTACATGTCAACTTGATTGGATTAGGAAATACCTGGACAATTAATGAAACACATTGCCAAGAGTGTTTGAGTGGATCCTGGAGACATGACCTTGAGGTCCATACCTGGCCCCTTATCCCTTCCTCTTTATCACTTTTCCCCAGCTCTGCTTCCTGGCTGCCATGAACTAAGCAGATTTGCTTTGCATTGCATTTTTTTCATGGTATTTCTGCCTTGGAGTTCGTCTACCATGGGCTGAATTATGTGAAACCATAAGCCAAATTAAATCCCTCCTTCTTTAAGTTCTGACTGTTGAGTATTGTGTCTCAGTGACAGGAACACTAATATACTATATGTCTTAGTTTCTTCATTGGGACTTATACTGCATACCCTTGACTTAAAGGAAGGGAGGGTCATGGTGGTTCACACTTTCTGTCCATTATCCCCTAGCTGTAAAGAAGTATAGCAAGGTAGACAAACAGAGTGGAGGAAAAACTGCTCATATCAGGACAGCCAGGGTCTAAAGAGAAAAGTAAAGAGTCAGGAAGGCAGATATGTTCTTCCAAGTCATGCTCCCAGCAAGCCATTCCTAACCAGACCCCAGCTCCTAACAGGAAATCAGCTGTAATGCTGCATAATCCAATCTCCTTCCCAAAGTCCTACCTACGAGAGAACTATTTGGAGTCACGTCTAGGTACAAATGATAACACCATCTCAAATGGCCTACAGATTGCAAGGTTAAATGTAATCCTTTCCAGGTGGGTCTCTGCCTCAGAGCTATAAATCAGATGGGTACCGCAAGTTGATCGTCCTGTACTCTATCACAAGAAAGGGTACTTTTAGCTGCAGTTGCTTGATATGGCCCATTTGCTAGAGAAGATTAATATAGTACACTATGGGGTATATAACAATGTTGTGAATACATGGTTTTCCATTCAATGGGAAAAGAGGATCAGGAGCAGAGTTCATATGGAACAGACAAGAACAGACACTTCAACATTGCTTTAAGGATACATCAACCCTCTTATCCTTTGCCTAGACTGGATTGAATAAATACTCAGCAGAACGTCATACTAACCTATGACTTTAGACTGAATACAAAGAAGGCACACAGTAAAATGGAGGACTTGTAGGTTGTATGTACTCCTGAGTCTGGAAGGCAAACTGTAAAATGTCAAGGTGTTAACAATCAGGAAATGTTGATCAGAGGTAGAGCAAAATATTGTCTCCAAAGTAGAGGATGAAATATTGTATTCATTTTTCATCATGGTTTCTGCATAGAGGATAGCTAAGTATGTTCTGGAAACAGTATTTTCCAGATGAAAATTAATCTGACCTTTATACTGGTAGACACAAAAATCCTCTCAATTTTAGGGGTCACAGAGCAGCACAAAGTTTAGAAGTGTAGGTGGAAGTTACTTTAATATTTAGTCCTTATACTATGAAATCACCTTATACCAGTGATAGGTAAAATGTAATGCAGAATTTGTAGGAAGCATGGGTAGAAAATTGCAATCTTAACTCCCTTGGCTCTGGACCAAGGCTAGAATGATATAATATAGTTAAACTGCTATTGGGGAATGGGGGGGGGTGGCAGAGTGCAAAATCATGTACCACCTAAGTGACATTTATTAGGAATTACCCATCATAATAGATTATGTCTGATCTGCAAAGGTACAGCCTCAGTGGGCTCAGGAACAGTATACTGTATGTTGGAAGAAGTACTTCTGAACTGAGCCAAAGCAGGATCAAAATGCTCCTGCAAGCTACAAAGCCAAGTTCCCTCCTACTGAAGTGCAAGTGTTCCTATCTCAGTTTACATCTAGGGTCATGGGAAGATTTCTTTATGATCAACTAAAAGAGGAGAAAATGCCAGAGCATGTTATCTTGATTTCAGTTGAAGTTGAAAACTGGTGGTGACACCACTGTAACGCTACTCACTTGAAAGATAGTAGAGAAGGCTAATCTTTTTCACTGGATCAGCTACCTTGTGTGGAAATAGAACTGTCCTTTATCTCTTTAACATTCAAGCTAGAAGTCTAGCTTTCTTCTATCTTCCACAGACACTGGGAACCCACCACATCACAAGGTACATAAATAAGAGATTGTAGAAAATTACACCAAAGGGCCCGGGGTTGGGTCTCCTGAGGAAGACCATATTAATTATGACAAAATAAATTATATTTCTCTTACAAATTACATATTGTATATTTGTCACTACTTAACATAAGATGACAGAAATTGAGAGAGAAAAATTGGAAGTTGAAAAGTAGGCAGCTAACATAGGGAACAGCTGAACAGAAGTGAGGTGATCGTGCATAGTTTGTCATCCAATGCCTGGCTCATCTCACTTAGAAAGACCTCGCTCAGGTTTGGAGTAGTACAGTTTTTTTTTTTTTTATCACTGTTATGAAATTATTAAGCCCAGGTAATTATGAGGAAAAGAGGTACACTGAGCTTACAGTTTTGAAGGCTAAAAAATCCAATGGCTAAAATTCAGTGACACAGCTCTACCAAGAATGTCCTTGTTGTAAAGTACCAAGTTGGATAGCACCATAGATGAAAGAGAATATGAAAAGATATATTGCTAAGAACAAAGCCTAAGTCACAGGGAAGAGCCATGCTGGCTTTTTTATAGCAACTTTTTCATGAGAACCAGAGGTCCCATAAGAACCACCTTAGTGCTTTCCAAAGGCAGGGTCCCTGATGTCTTCTCCCCGGCCCTACTTCTTAACCACCTCTAGAACACTGAGAAGGAAGCTTCCAGTACATGGGAGAAACCATAGTGTGGCTGATCGTTGTTCACACAAATAGTAAGATTTATTTTTAAAGGCTGAACAACGTTCTATTGTATACAAATACCATATTTTCTTTATATAATCATCTGTTGATTGACACTAAGATTTTTTTTCATATCTTTGCTATTGTGAAAATACCATAATGAATATAGGAACACAGATATCCTTTCAAGATACTGACATCATTCCTTGGGACATACACCCAGAAGTAGAATTGTTAGGTAAAAAAATAGTTCTGTTTTAATGCTTTGAAAGAACTTCCATATAATTTTCTATAATGGACACAAGAATTTACATTCCCACCAATTGTGTAATAGTTCTCTTTCTCCATATGCTTGTCAACATTTGTTGCTTTTGTGCATTTGATAATAGCTAGTCTAACAGGTGAGAGGTTGACGTTGTGAATTTGATTTTCATGTTTCTGCTGATTAGTGATGTTAAACATTTTTCATTGTGCTCATGGGCCATTTTATGTGTCCTCTACTTACTTAGGTTTTTTGTCTTCTTGCTGTTGAGTTCTATGAGTCTTTTATTCTGAGTTTTAGTCCTTATCAGATATAGTTTGCAAATATTTTCTTTCATTCTGCTGCTTGCCTCTTCATGCTATTAATTGTTTCAGTGGCTGTATAAGAAGCGTCTTAGTCTGATGCAATCCCATTTGTCTATTTTTGCTTTTCTTGCCTGTGCCATATAAAAATAATAATTGCCTAGACCACTGTGAAGGAGCTCTGCCCTATATTTTCTTCTAGAGGAGCTAATTTTTTATGGACACTCAAAACTTTTAAATAATACTGTTCTGGATATATATTACCCATAGTTACATCAGTAAGGACAAATCTGTATATTGTTAAGCTTTCCTTAAAAATAAGAACAGTTTTAGTTTCTTAAAGGATGCACATGATAGGTATAGTTGTATTTAATTTTGTTGGCTTGCTAAAATTTGAGAAACCAAACAAATGAACAGAACCCAAATATTAGAAAATTTGTCTTGACTTCCCTCACCTCAGATGTCTTGAGTTATTTAAATGACGTATTCTGGAGGCACTGACTTTTCTCCAGCAGAACCACCCTACTTCACAGGCAACAACCAGTGGCAGAACTTTTATTTACTGTGATCAATTCAAAAGAAATAACCTTAGTGAAATATCTAGACTTAATGACTAATGCCTGTTATTAT
>NW_004955443.1:17592761-17625933 GCF_000276665.1 Chinchilla lanigera | reverse complement strand
GTTTTTCTCTGGTACCGGGAACCGAACTCACGACCTTGCGCTTGCCAGGCAGGCACTTTGCCGCTGAGCTAAATCCCCAGCCCCCATACTCATTTTCTTATCATTATGTTGCATCCATAAATACTATTAGTCACATTACAAGGGTATATATTTTAACTTTTCTTTAAGTTGAATTTTAATCTCTGATGTTAGCTTGTGTGTTTTTGCCTGTACAGACTCCCCCAAAGTAAAGCATACTGAATTATTTCAGAGGGATTTCCAATGCAGGTCCTTTTTAGTAGAAATTTAGCTTGTTCCTGCTTTGGCTTTCTTTCTTTCTTTCTTTCTTTCTTTCTTTCTTTCTTTCTTTCTTTCTTTCTTTCTTTCCTTTCTTCCTTCCTTCCTTCCTTCCTTCCTTCCTTCTTTCCTTCTTTCCTTCTTTCCTTCTTTCCTTCTTTCTTTTATTTGAAAGAGCAAGAAAAAAGAAACAGAAAATAAAAATGATACAGAATTTCAAAATAAGATGATAAGAAATTAACAGTGGTTACTATATTGCATTTTGTTTTAATAACAAGATTGCAATACTTAGAGTTTAAATTTTTAGGCAATGCAACATTCTTGGTGATTTTACTCAGATCTAACTCAGTTTCATGTGTTGGACATTAGATGTGTAAAGCTAAATGTTTTCTAATATTTTCCTTTAAAAATGTATTTTCCACAGCTTAGGCAATGTTGAAGTCTGAGTAGCTGTTGTGGTTTATGCCTAGATGTCCTTCCAAAGCCTCACGCAGTTGTGTAGCAGGCTTCTAGCTTTTGATTGAACCATGGTCCAATGCTGGGATTATGGTTGTGAGTGCTACACTCAATTTGGAGCAGGTTGCATACAATCTAAGGGAGGGAAAGAGAGGCTTGTTCGCTGCTGCTCCCCATTTTTGCTCTTGTTGCTTTTGCTGTCTTCTGTCTCCATAATCTGTTGCCCTCTGCCATGTGCCACCCTGCCCTGGAGCCAGCTAAGTAGGACTGAAACCTCCACAAACTGTGAGCTAAATAAACCTTTTCTTCCTTAAATTTGGGCATCGGGTATTTTGTCTCAGCAGCAAGAGAAAAGTAACTGACACAGCAGCCAATTTAATTTCGAGGAAGATTGAGACCAATGAAACCTTAACTACTTAGGAATTTGTTTTGCACATATTATGTCCCCAGTACTTTGCCAAAAGTGACTTTTAAAAGAACTTAAGCAAGGGTGCAGATTATCATGTAAATATCATGACCCCCTGTCTTAGTTACTTTTCAATTTGTGCTATAAAATGATGGCTTTGGATCCATTTAATATTTAAAAATCTATTTCTTTAGAGAAATAATATGGATTAGTTATCCCAAAAAGTTCAATATTAGTACAGTTAGGGATTTTCAAATGTCCCTCACACTCTGACCACTGATAAACTTGGGGATGCCATGCTGTAGCACTGTATGAACACTTCCCAACTGCAACAAATGGATACATGGTACAAGATTATGAAAGAGGAAAACTTCACTGGGTGGAATTAGTGGAAGCTCAGTTTTGAACTGCATGCATTCGTTTAACAGGCTTTTGGGTCATGCGATTTCCACAGGTTAAAGTCATCAGGCCTTTGGGTCTCCTCATATTAAATGAAGTTACTATGACCCAAATTCCAAAGTCCTTGTGAATGTATTTTAAGTGAAATACTTTTACTTTCCTTCTGATTAACAATGAGTTGTTCAATGAACATTAAGTTCCACTGTCAAAATTCACTGGTAACATTTTTCTAAAAACTCATAAAAAAGAAATTCTAGCGATTTGGTGGCTTTCTTTGAAATTGAATTTTATGTTCACATGGCTTTTTAGTGATTTCCTAAGGCTACTACCTGCTGGAGTTGTGCGTCGCTGTATGCATTGTCATGTGCTTCAGATAGCTACTGCTATGCTGTGTGTAAAATAACAGTAAAATCTCGTTGGGTCCAGCTACGCTGCATTTACAGTCTCTCTGGGAACTCAGCTTTCAGTGATCCAGTTAGTGGTACCCATTGTAAGTCAAACCAGAACAGACAGAAGAATTTTAAAATTACCATTATACATTTTGCAGCAACTTCATTTAATTAATTTTGTGTTTCAAAAAGTAGTTATATATATATATTTATATATATATTTATATATATATATATAAGTGCCATATTTTTATATCACAGATATTCACAATGGAAGTCACCTTTGTTGTTTCATTTTGTCTCAATTTCTTGCAGGAAGCTGAATTTGTGAAAATATTTTTCAAATGTTAATGATGCCCTTATGCTCCCATAAGGAGAATATAATATTAAATTCATTATTTAATCAAATTTCACTGTTAAGGCATGTCTTCATTATATACGTAATGGAACAGAAAGTAAGTCGTTAATAAATATCAGACATTCAAAAATAGGCTTCCAGTGTGACCAGAAGGGGAATTTTCCTAAGAGATGCCATTCAGACAATTATACTAGTTTTCCTTAAAGGTTTTGAGCACTTATTTTATTTTTGTTATGATAAATTTTAGTAAGAGAAAGAAAAGCCTAAATACAAACTTTGTGTGCATATGTGTAATTTTTATATGTAGTCATTCTGTCATGTGAATTTTAGCAATACTATTCCGATGAAGCACTGAAGATCTGTTTCTTCCATATTGATTCACACAAGAGGGACTGCCAATGAGAAGGGTAAGGTTGTGATCAAGTTTAGGTTCAACACAATCTTCGGTCAGGATTCATGTACTTATAATTGTGTGCATGTATGAATATACTGAGATGGGTGGACCAGTCATTCATTTCTCGTCGTTGCTGTCGTTCTCTTTTGTATCATTCTCCCACAGCTTTTGTATTCACTAGCTGAAAGATGCTTCTGTTTTTTGGAAGTTACGAATACAGTTTCCATAAACATTTATATCTGTGCTTTCATTTTTTCTTTGGTAAGTGATGAGAAACAGGACTGATTGAATCTATGATAAATGTACGGTTAACTTTAAAGAAAAGACCAAATCTTTTTACCAAATGTTTGTAACATTTTTCATTTTTACCAACCATGTATTGGAATTCCAGCTGCTATGGATCCTCACTAGTACTCCGTTATCATTCTTTTATTTTTTTTTTATATTGGCAAAAGAATATAACATTTTATTGTGATTATGTTTTATTTTCACAATGACTAATGATGCTGAGAATTATTGCATGAGCTCTTTTTCTTTCATGGTCTATGAAAATATTTTGCTTACTTTTTTATTTATTGGGATTTGTGTATATATGTGTACCTGCTATTATCACTGAGTTCCTAAACTTAGTTTTATATTGTAGATAGAAATACCATATATATGATTTCAGAATATTTCTTTCCAGTACATGGATTTTCATTTTCTTATCAGTGTCTTTCAAAGAACCAGCTGTCTTCAAACTTGTAAAGTTTAAAGAAATCAATCTTACTGGGTTTTCTCAGTGAATCACTTTCTTGGTGTGATCCCTAAAAAATACTTTCAGAGTCATTGTTTTCTATGTTTTCTTTCAGAATCTTGACAAATTTAGATTTTAAATTTAGGTCACAATCCATTGTTTGGATGTAATTTTATATAATTTTTATTTTTGGTTGCAGGTGGAGTACTATGGATGTACATATACATGTGGCACATTTACCAAACTGTGTATAATAAACATGTGGAGGGAATTTTTTTTTAACCAATCATGCCACAATAAAGCTGTTTAAACACGAAGTCATGGAAATATTTGGCCCGAGATAGAAATAGTAGTTTCCCACTTTATGAATCTACTGAATAAAACTGAATTTTCCAGTGTACAATGTCTAGATTTTGTTATAAGCATTGCAACACACAAGCTTGATTGCAATTAAATAAAAACAGTTTAAAAGTCAAATAAAATAAAGTAGGCTTGAGCAGGTTGCTCAGTAGAATTACTGTAATGTCAAAGCTCAAGTGAAGCAATTAGTTCCTGGGATGTGATACATTAACATTACATCTTTTATAGATATGAGGTGAATAGAAAGAAAAATAGAGACTATTTCTTTCTTTTATAGGTTACATAATTAGTTTATATACCGGATGACAGTTCAATAAATATATATTAGCAAAGTGATAGAATCTGTGTGTTTGAAGGTATAAATGTAATGTTATTATGTGGTCACATATTTTGTTTCTGTTTTCTACTAGTTCTTAAAGACTTTTTCATTACAAGAATTTAAGAATTTCTATTTTATGTACTTTAGAGTCTTCTCATTCACGTGAATTATTTCATGACCATTATTGTTAGTAATTTTCATATGGAAGCCTAATATTACAATAGAAATAATAATGAACTCAGAAGGTTAAATATTCATCTTTTACTCCTTTTACAGTCATTGCTAAGGATCAATCCATGTCAAGACCACACTGAATGCTATTAATTCACACTTGGATGTACTTTTTTAAAGTAAAATATTTTGCCTTTTTTGAATAAAGATGTACCTAGAACATAGGCTCAAAAGGATGCTTCAGTGAATATCATGAGTTGCAAAGGTATAAAATATGTCTTCTCTCCCTTACTGGGTGTATGCAATATTTACATAGTTTATAATATTAGTTTTAAGATTTGTATGAGACTTTATGATAACTGGAAAAGCTCAGTATTCCAACATTTATGAATAGAATCTATAGATCATAAAATTTAAAGTTCACAAGGACTAAATACAACAAAAATATGTCAGCACAAAATAAGATCATGGGGCAAGTTATGATACCGTGATCATGTGCTGGCTAATGGGTAGAAAGGCATGGTTCCAGAGTACTCACTAAATGCCTCTTTCTGAGTCCTGCTGGATGACAGCATAAACAAATCCCAAGGCACCACGAGGCAAACTCTTGTGTAGTTGTGGTTTATACTCCTTCCTTTCTGAAACTGTATTGTCACTGGACTTTCAGCTCCATGTGTAATAGATCTGACCCTGATTAATTGTAGCAGCACAAAAGCTTGAGGAGATAGCTTGATCTCCCAGTTCAAAATGGGAGAGTGTGCAATCTAACCAATTTGGTGCTATCTTCCTTTCCAAAAGATATTAAAGACAAAACAAATGCCAACACTTATTACATGCAGTTCTCAAACTACTGAGAGTCCTTGAAATACTTTCAGGTGGCTAGTAGATTAACATTTAAAAAATAATAATATTAAGCTCGTTTTGCCTTTTTCACTGATAGTGCAAAAGAGATGGTGAATCAAAAATAATTGTATTTATCTTGCTGCTATTTAATAAATAATGATTAAAATTCCAGATTTATTATACAAGTAGATTTATGTCACACCTTTTCTCCCAATAAATTAAGCGAGCTTCTCTTCTCACAGTAATTGTTGATACAGTTTGAGCTTGCTAGTAAAAAATATAACTTTGTAAAATTTGAATGAGTCACTCTGAGCCTGTCAGATTTCCAGTACACGAACTAACTTTTTATCACAGTGTAAGAAATTATTGTACACTTGGTGGCTTTAAATAAATTCCATTTATTATTTCACAATTCTGTAGGTCTACATGTGGCAGAGTGTATCAGTCAGTGTTTCACTAGAGAAACAGATATAGCACAGGATATAGAAATATGCAAGGAATTACAAGATTGCTTTGCTATAGTCAGCCACCAGTTGCCTAAGGAACTATGCAGAGGGTACCTGCACACTGGAGACTTGAGAATTCAGTCCAAGGTCTGGAGGTCACTGCAGTGTACCGCACAAGTCTGCATCAGGAGGGTAATAGGGTTCTGATGGAAGCCAGAAGTCTTCTGTGATGGAATCCTTGACTCTCCAATATGATGGTGCCCTTTGCATTCTTCCTCATCCAACTGGTGCCTGACCATAGCAATCCAGTCTTATATATTTCTATATACTGTGCTATATCTGTTTCTCTAGTGAAACACTGACTGATACACTCTTCCTATGAAGACCTACAGAACTGTGAAATAATAAATGGGAGTTATTTAAAGCCACCAAGTGTACAATAATTTCTTACATTGTGATAGAAAACTAGTTCATCTGACAGGCTCAGAGTGGCTCATTCAAATTTTACAAAGTTAAATTTTTTACTAGCAAGCTCAAAGAGTCTATGACAGAGAATTGAACAGTCTATGCCAGAAGGCTGAAGAATTTGAGGTAGAAGCCAAAGAGCTTGCACTGGGAGCCAGGAAATGACTTCCAAGCTGAAGGCAAAGACTGGAGCTCCTTCAAAGGATGGAAGCAGATACATTCTTTCTCATTTCCCCTTTATACTCTCCAGTGTCCTAGGGCAGGTCCTTTACACACTAGGGTGAATTATTGCTGATTTAGTTAAGCTTCTAAACTTTTAAGGTGGATGCAGTCAATCAACCACTATGCAGAGCTTACACCTTAGAGTCTCTCAAGGCTGAACTTAAGATGTCAACTGGTTTGGATTCTTTTCTGGAACTTGTAATCCCTTTCCAAGCTTACATGCTTGTTTGTAAAATTTAGTTATTGTAGGATTGAGGTTCTCATTTTCTTGTTCATTTTCCTTTCTCAAAGTAAACTGTGCCACATAACATAACCAAATCATGAGAACCTCATTAAATTCATTGATTCAGACCATATGTAAGGGAAAAGTTATACGCAGAGTATATACCAATGGCATGATATCTAATATTTCACAGTCTCAGAATATCATCATCCCTGAGCATAAGGTGAATTTACATTTTAATCCCTGGATCAGATTCTCTTTTCAGCTTTCAGATATAATCAGTCTTGCTGTACTACTTCACTTTGGATCATTGGAGTTACTTTGGAATACTCCTGAAAATATTCTCTGTGTTAGGGAAATGCTTATCTTTTTGTGAGTATGAGTGCAATCTGCCTATACAAGAAGTAAAGGTAAAGCTTCCAGGTCCTCAAAACTTAACCCCTAAAAAGGAAGGCTGTTTTTGTAACTTTAAGATAATTTTCTGATATATTGAGTCCTATAAATAGAAAAAGATAACCATAAATAAATACTCTTGTTAAGATTTCTAACCATACAAAGTAACTGACTCAATCTCCATTCAACTCAAGAATATTATAAAATAGTACAAGAGAGAATGCTAGCCAAACTTATGGCTAAATTATCTCTGCTGTAGTTCTGCTAGCACTTGCCAGAGTTCTCGTGCTACTTATATATTGATCACTCACATTTTGCCAGACATTGTGCTGGACACTTAGTAATGATGAAGAGAATGTTACTGTGAACCACAGGTACACCACTTACTTTTTTCAGTATTATGTGCTAGTGCCCTATGACAGTATTACTTTGGCATTAATATTATTTCAATTGAGGCATAAGTGAGTTTTGCAAAGTACTTAGCATTCATGATCTCTCTGTCAGAAGGGATGAATTCAGGATTACAGCTCAGGAAGATGAGCTTCTGAGATTGAACTCCTCCTTTATACCTTGGCATTTCTAGACCTAATGTTACGTGAAGACAAACATTGATAGTAAAAACTTCATACAAATGTTATTCATAACATCAAATGTCCAAATATGAGAGAAAGAATATTATTGTGACATAATTTTCGGGCATCCTTGGGAGTTCCAATTTGATAGGAAGAGAAATGGTGGGAGGAAAATATTTAGTTATAATTATTTATTCTATTGGTAGACAGAAAACTTTATTGTATGTTTTTGAGAATAGCTAATATTCATACTTTGGTTGTCTACTGACCTCTTTCAATGTAATGGGGGGCTTCAGGTCCACCCAGGTCAATCATGCAATCCTTTTCCAGAGATTCATGGTTGATAGTGGCAAATTTAAAATAATTTTTAAATTTCTCAAAGCAGCATCTTCCACTATTCATGTTTTTTTTTCAGGCAAATCTCTCCTTTTCTAGAATTAAGACAATGGATGTTAATTTACTATTTTCAGAGAATTGAAAGACTTTTCAATCTCTCCCTTTCTCCCCTTTGTAATTCTCCATTATTGGAGAGTCATAATTCCCCTTTCATTATTGCAGTTCACAAAATGTTACCACTTGTAAGAGTCTCTGAAAAACGTGTGGTCCAGCATGATTTTATATGAAGATGTGCTGAGATTCATAGTTTTACTTCTTCAAGGTCACATGGGTAATTAATTTTATTACATGGATTAAAACACAGATCTCCTGATTCTAAGTCTAGTGTTATTCATCAGGATTATGTTATATTCAGCAAAGCCAGAATACATTAACATAATCATATTTCATAACCATTCTCCAGCTGTGAGTATCTAACAATAGGAACTACATTTTTAATTTATTCTTTTTCTTTTAACTTTCTTAAAAAGTTGAAGTGAAAGAGGACATTAGTCTTTTCAAAAATATGAAGCTTTGATTGGCTTGAAGAAAAATCATCAGGCAGTAAAATGGAAGTTCTTTTTAAATTTAATTATAGATACACTAGAAATTCTCTGCAACCAGCTCTTTATTTGCATTATTATCATTTCAAATTTGAATGTATTAGAGAAAAAAGTTGTTAAATAACTTACACATACATTAAGCAGTGTGATTTTTTTTCTTGGTTCTTTAAAAATTGCTCTGCCTCATATTGGGTTTGAGGAAATTATGATACTTATTAATCCATAAGGAATTTTTATAGCATTATGATAGTAACAGGACAAGATATGAAAAAGGTAAAGTAAGCAAAAAAATCTTTGAAGTAAACAAGAATCCATGTCATTCAAAAATATTATAACTAGATGCTTTGGAACTCTACTTGCTAGGCTCCGAGGATAAAACAAGAAAATGATAAGATTTGCTAATTGAAATACACATATTCCCCAATCTTGAGCAGGTTTCAAAAAGATTAAAATATGAATGTTCAGGGATATATATACCAATAGAATATATGTAATATATATATATATATATATATATATATATAGTATTTATTTGCTTGTCTGTATATATTTGGATTTATTTAGAGGTACAAATCCACAAGAATATATAAAATATATTGTGATTCAAGCTCATCTTCCTGAGCTGTAATCCTGAATTCATCCCTAAGATGTAAAAATACTAAATGTCATATTTGGGGTAAAACTCTTGACAACTCTAATGTCCAGTAAATGTGACAAAATGTTAGCATGTACATCTCTTGATACTGAAGACTTGCGTGGAGTTTAAAATTTCACTTTTACTTTCACTTTGTGTGTGGAGGGGGTATAGCTCAGTGGCAGAGAATCTGACTGCACATTGAGTGTGTATAGATGTTTTTTTTTTTTTCTAAATCAAATGTGGTCTTACACCTACAAAGCAATGCTCAGAAAATTCAGAGCTGCCATCCGAAAGCCAATTAAAGATGTGCAGGCTGAATTAGTTGCAAAGAGTCGGATAGGACAAATGCAAGATTTTACAGCCAGGGTTTTAGATGAGGACTTTGAGTTAAAAAAAAAAAAAAAAAAGGTCATTAGAACCAGAACCAATATAATGTCACTTGGTAAATATTATTTAAGACTGTCTTTATAGATAGATCACTAATTTATTTCTGGCTATTTAGTAAATTAAAACATTGTCATAACAGCTGTAAAAACATTGTGTTTTAATGGCTCTCCCTTCAAAGACAAGCCTTCTTCTGATAGTGTTTCCTGCTTCAGTTGATCCTTTCCTTGCATTATACTATACAATGCTTTAAATGTCATTTGATTGGATATTCAATGGATTGAATTAGGGTGAGTTAAAATAATGCATCCTACATATTTTCTAAACTTCCAAATCTTTAGAGATTCAGGTGAATGAACAAACACTATGTTATAATCTCTTTAGAATTTGATGTATTTGGCCTCAAACAGTTTATTTTTGTGTACATCTATGTGCACTGCGTTGAAAACTTTGGGTTAATAAAAACTTCAGGGTTTTGATGCCAACAATTCTGTCACTGAATTACATTATGTGGTGGTTGAAAATCACATTATGACTCATTTCATCTGCTTTGTCCTCTAAATTAAAACCTTAGTGACCCTTGAAGCCTCTTTTTAAATTTTTTTTATTTTAAACATTAAAAAATCTAACAAAACAAAAATGGAGATGAAATCAAAACAACACAAAAAAACCAAAATGATGCATGACCTCAAAACAAAATGATAGGAATTAACAGTGGTTGCAACATTACATACCTCTTTCTGAAGGGTAAAATTTTTGAAAAATTTAGTACCTGTTATTTCACTTATTTTTGTTTCAAGATTCTTCTTAGATGGGTGCTGGGGATTTAGCTCACCGGCAAAGCGCCTGCCTGGCAAGCGCAAGGTGGTGAGTTCGGTTCCCGGTACAGTAGAAAAAAAAAAAAAAAAAAAAAAAAAAAACTGAAAAACAAAGATTCTTCTTAGAGTGTTCTTTCCTTTACTGCTTGACTCACTCTACCCATGGAAGAAGATGCAAAGAGAACATTTTAAAGTATTTGATGATAATTATAATGTCCTTACTTAATCTTTTAGCTTTTCTTTACAGTCAACATCACTTATGCCTCAATGGGTAATGATACAGTTTTGATTTATTTATCTTATAATTGTTTTAACAATTGACACAGTTCCTTTAGTTTTTATTCTTTACAGTGCTTTTAACAAGTACATAAAAACAAGGAAGTAGTACATGTTAGCTTGACATTCCATACGTGTATATGTTGTGTAATGTTAAATCAAAGAAAACTATTGCCTCTAACGTTTATCATTTTATGATGAAAAATATCAAAATCTTTCCTGCTCTGTTAGAGCAATATATTGCTGTCCATAGTCACCATGTGTGCAATAACATCTGTAGCTCTTAGCATTTGATCAGCCTTTCCTATTCTATCATTTCCTTCCCCAGCCTCTGGTACCCTTTATTCTACTTTCAACTTCTGTGAGATCAACTGTTTTGAATTCCACAAGTGAGTGACATCATCCAATATTTGTCTTCCAGGGCCCGCATTACTTAACTTAACATGGTAACGTCCATCTCCATCTGTGGTTTAAGAAATGACAAGAGTTTGTTCTATTTATGGGTAAATAATACTCAAGTGAACATGTGGACCACTTTTTATTTTTCATTTATTTTTTAAAATTTATTTTAAAAATAAAACGAGGAAAACATGTTAAGAAATAGACATCCATTTACAAAATAGCATAAGAAAAATACAAGAAATACAGAGTTACAGACAAAGTGGTAGCAAATTAACAATGGTTGTTGTATTTTTATTAATTTTTTAAAATTTTAAATATAAAAGGGGGAAAACATTAACAGACAGACAACCTTTTACAAAATAGCAAAAGAACAGTACAGACAATAGAGAGTCACAAACAAAGTGGTAGGAAATTAACAATGCTTGTTGTATTACATACTGATATCTTCAAAGTGGTTTCTCATGAAAACAGATAGAGACATGCAATATTGATCAATCAAGGACTCATTGACAGTTTCTTTCAGCAAAGAAATAGAAGACAGTAGATCAACTATGTGAACTATCCTGTATATACATACATACAAAATTTCTCCTTCTTTCCCTTCTCTTTTCCCACATCCCAGTTGCCCTTTACCCTTGAGTGTTTTCCTATCATTTCACAATGTCTAGCATACCTCCGAGTTTATATTAACTCTTACAGGTTTTACATTAGTGAGACGATGCGGTGCTTGCACATGCAGGTCTGATTTAGTTCACTTGTGAGTACGGCCTCTAGTTGTGACCCTTTACCTGTAAAAGCCTCGAGTTTATCTTTCTTTATAGCTGAGTAATTTTCCATTATGTAAAAGTACCACAATTTTCTTATCCAGTCCTCAGTGGATGGACACTTGGGTTGCTTCCACAATTTAGCAATTACAAATTGTGCTGCTATGAACATAGGTGCACATATATCACTGTGGTATGATATTTTTAGATCTTCTGGGAAAATACCCAGAAGGGGAGTAGCTGGGTTGAATGGGACCTCTAGACCTAGTTTTCTGAGGAATCTCCAAACTGATTTCCACAGTGGTTTCACCAGTCTGCATTCCCACCAGCACTGGAGAAGTGTTCCTATTTCTAGACACCCTCTCCAGCATTTGTTATTGGTTGATTTCTTAATGATAGCCATTCTCACTCGGGTAAAGTGGAATCTCAATGTTGTTTTAATTTGCATTTCTTGAATGACTAGTGATGTTGAACATTTTCTCATGTATTTATTTGCCTTTTGTCTTTCATTATCTGAGAAGTGTGTTCATCTCAGCTGCCTATTTTTGGATTGGGTCTTTGAATTTGGGGGGGCTGATATTTTGAATTCTTTATTTGTCCTAAATAGAAGCCCTTTGTCTGAGGGATAGTTAGCTAAAATATTTTCCAAGTTTCTGGGTTTTCTTTTTACTCTGCTTGTGATTTCTTTAGATGTGCAGAAACTTTTCAGTAGGATGAGATCCCAGTTGTTGATTTTTTGAAGTGTTTCAGGTACAGTTTGGTTTTTGTTCATGAACTCTCTGCCTACCCCAATGTCTTCAAGGTTTTTACCTACTTTCTCTTTCAGTAGAGTTAGTGTTTCTGTTTTAATATTAAGATCTGTGATTCATTTTAACTTTGATTTGGTGCATGGTGATAGACTTGGATCTATTTGCCATCTTTGGCAAGTGGCAAGCCAATTTTTTCAGCACCATTTGTTAAAGAGGCTATTGTTCTTCTAGTGAATTTGTTTGGTGCCTGTGTCAAAGATTAGGTGGCTAAGTGTGTTTGTGGTTGTGGCTGTGGACCACTTTTTAAAAATCTCCCCACCAGTTGATCAACATGACTTGTTTTTATTTATGACTTTAAGTAGTGCTACACTGAACATGTGAGTATAAATGTCTCATGGATATATTAAACCTATTTTCCAGTAGTGGGATTGCTGAATCACATGGTAGTGTATTTTTAATTTGTGAGGAACTTCTATACTGTTTTTTGAAATGTCAACATTAATTTAGATTCTGCTCAATGGCATGTAATATTCTCTTTTCTCTCCATCCTAGCGAGAACTTGTTAACTTTAATTTTTTTTGTAATAGCCATTCTTACTGAGGTGAGGTGATTCTACCTTTGACATAGTCCATCTTAAGTAAGAAATCATCCCTTCTCTTTAAAAAAGTAATACCTTGATAGATTATTAGTTATTAGGTATAGGTTTTCAAAGGCTATGCTGATAGAGGCCAGCTGGAAAAGAAATAGTTGCAAGTGTTCCGAACACAAGAGAGAAAAATGTTTTATTCAAAAAATGAAGCTTTAACTGCTCAAAAAAAGAGACAAGTCTGAGAATTTCAAATAAGGTGCTGGAAGATCCTGTGAACTGATGTCCCTTTCCATTCAATACACAAAAGAAAAAGCCAAGAAACATTTTCAGCAATCATTACTGCATTCATTCAGGGTATTTGCTGAGCTACACAGTGGAATTACCTCCTTATGCTATTTGAGGTCTTATTTAATCTGCCATGTTCTCAGGCAGTGTGAAGCAAGGTGGTTTGTGGAATGGGAAGTAGATGTATTTTACATCTGGGTATATATTACGTAGTAGACTGCACATATTCATTCTAAATTAGAGGAAAGTATGAGAATATGAGCATACTGTGAAAATGTGCAAATGTCACAGGATAGCAATTTTTTATATTTCACCTGATTGAAGTGTTGTAATTATTTTGCAACCAGATTTGCTAAAAATACAGAAGATAATATCTGAATATGATTAAAAATTCATAGTTTCCTTTTTTGCATGTAGTTTGTGTATGGCTTAACATGTGGTACCCAGAACATAATGAGGAAATGGAAAAAAGAGCCACCTGATATGTAGCTAATTTATCTCATTTTTATGTTTGATATTTCAAACTATAATAATGTTTAAATACACAAAAAAGCCTTAAAAACTCAAGCAAATGCTCTCTCTTTAATATTGAAAAATTTTAACTTATATTTTCAGTTTTTTGTTTGTTTTTGTTTTTTTCTCCGGTACCAGGAACCGAACTCACGACCTTGCGCTTGCCAGGCAAGCACTTTTGCCGCTGAGCTAAATCCCCCACCCAATACCATAATTCAGTTTTCAAATAAGTTAATATCTCTCATTGCCTCTTCTAAAGATCAGTGTGTGGATTATTTCTTGAGAAATGCAAATTATTTATAAAATGCAAATGCATTTTCTTAGTAAATATACCCTGCCTGGTTGTTGCAAGCCAAAAACCAATTTAATACTTAAGTTTACAAAAGGTGAATATGCCCAATAACAAGTATAAGTCCACAAACGTATTTATTATTAAGACACTAAGGAAACTTTTGATGCATAGTACAACCTGATTTGTCAAAACTTCATATGTGATTCCTTGTATGAAAATACTGAAAAGATAGGCAAAGCATTAATGTTTGTGGGAGGGGAGACAGGAAGGAAGAGGAGGAAAACTATTTCTTTTATTCATATTTCATAATTTTCCCCTAATTCTTTTTGTTTTGTTTTAGAATGTATTTGTTAGCTTTTCCCTGGCTGAAGCACAATGCTCTACACCCACAATTTAAAAACCAAGTTCAATTTGGCTCGCAGTTTCCAGGAATTCAGCATGTGGTCAGCCATCTCCGAGGCACTAAGGTTATGGCAGGAGGGCACAGTGGTGCAAAGCTGCTCAGTTCATGGTAGCCTGGAAGCAGAGGAGGAAACAGTAGTGAAGCAGAATGGGTGAAGGACTATACGTAGTACCCAGGGTCACGCCTCCACGACCAACCCATACACACCCAAGTGCTTCCTTTAGTTATCTGCTCAGGGCTCCTCAAGCTAATTCCTTGACATATTAGGATTAATGGTCGCATACAGTATTTAAAGTATAACTACCATATTTCCTGCAGGTTTCCTTTGGCATTTTCTCAAAGTTTGACTTATGACTTTGAAAGTATTGCAGGTTACTGATCAGGTGCTTTGTAGACTGTAACTCAGCTGGAATTTGTTTCTTTCTCCTTTTTTTTTTTTTTTCTTTCTTTCTCCTGATTAAGCTGAAGTTATCACTTTGTAGAAAATCCAGGGTAGAAAAGCACCATACTATGTCTAAATTACATACTATCTAGTTGGGGTACCTATATACTAAGAAGTTTGGCTTTAATCTGGATGAGATGGTTTTGCTAGATTTTCTTACTTCAGTTTCATTTTTCTGTTCGTTTCTGTTACTTCATTCCTTTCGGAAGGATGTCACTGTGCACAGTTCATACCTCAGAATCTGACTAGTTCCTGCAGGCAGGGGCCAAGAAAGTGTGCTATATGTGAGCAGAGTCAGACGGAGCTAAGCCTGTGGTCCACTTGCAGTTTGCATTGTCAGTTCAGTTCATGCTAACCTGCTGGTACTTTCTTGAACTTAGCATTTCTGTGTTTCTACTCATTTGTGCTTCTAATACTTTCTAGTCTATGTAAGCAGATATTAGCTATAACTCTCTAGAATTTTTTTGTTCCAAGATTATCAGTCAGAGTTTGTCATACAATGCCAGCTCACTGATAGGTTCAGGAAAAATGTAGGGATATTCGGTCTTTTCCCAGCTTTTCTTGTCACAAGGACATTTGGTGTGACTGCTATAACAATGTGCCTGACATTGGATGACTTAAACTATGAGACACGGTTCTCATGCTTTTGGAAGATGGACGTCTCATAATTTGGTGTTATCAGAATTATTTCTCCCGAAGCTTCTTGCATTGTGGATGGGCATCTTCTCATCTTCTCACTGTATCTACACATTATCTTCCTTCTGTGCACATTTGTGTCTTAATGTCTTCTTATATAGATCTTGGATGTAATGAATTAACAATTGCTCTGCCAAACTCATTTACTTAAGCATTTCTTTAAAGAATGTGTCCCCAGACCTACTGGAGATTAGGCCTTCCATTAACAAATTTTGAATGGACCTGTTCAGTTAATAATAGATGATAAAGAGTTTTTTATTGCTTTACAAGCTGAAGCTAAACTTGAAAAGTGCCAGTGAACAAATTTTTCATGTTATATTTTATGTGCAGATTTTGGGTGTGCTATCATTAGCAAAAGGTCCGTGTTAAACTATCAGCAAAGGATACAAGGTGAAATTCACTAAAAATCTTGGACAGGTGCATTGTACATATACAGGTTAGATGTAAGTACTAAATATATTCTATGTGACCAGACTACATAGTTGGTGTTTTTTATTGCCATCAGGGTCAGCTCAGGGTACTGTAACAAAATATCATACACCAATGGCTTGTGAAGGAAAGAAATTTATCTTGCACAATTGCAAAGGCAGAAAGCGCAAGATCAAGGTAACTCAGATCCAGCGTCTGAAAGGACTTCCTTCCTGCTTCGTATGAAGCTATCCGCATGCTGTGTCCTCACACAGAGGTAGAACAGGAAAGCTCTCTAGGGTCCCTTTTAGAAGGGCACTAATCCTATTCATGAGGCAAAGCACTTATGTCCTTAATCGCAAAGTCTCCACAGACAAATACCATCACTGTTAGAGTCAGGTTTTTACACAGGGATAACTCCACTTACCTACTTTTAAAATGTCTCATCTTTTCACACATACATAAATATATAGGTTCTTTCCATTTTGAATATGTGAACCTTTATAATTTGTTTGCTTTAATAAGATGTCCATACACAACCTTCTGACCACAAACATGGGCTTCTAGGAAACAGTGATTACCTCTGTTGACTGCCTCTGCTCATGTTGCAGTGACCTCTATTCTTCATTTTTGTAGCAAACAGGGATGATAGATTTTTCTATTACTGTATGTGACACTGAGAGATTTATTAATCAATTATAACATCTGAGTGGGATCTATCTTAGATTTCAATTTTATTTTTACTTTTCACTAAGAAGTGAATTAAAACAATTATTTCTTTTATTTAGTGAATCTTGAATTATCACACTAACACTGAATGTAATAACTGTTTTTAACTATTTTTATCTAATGGTCTCTATCTGTTTTAGTCATAAAATTGAAATGTGATAATGTATGAAGTGTTTATATATCAAATTGCCTATGAATTACAAACCCTACACCTTGCCTGCTACAAAATCTTAAGCAAATCATTATCTGCAAATCTTTTTCAGCATTAATATATATAAATGTTAATAATTGTGGCTACTTTTTCATAATTTTATCATAGTGCTTTTCTTTTTTTTTTTTTTTTGGTTTTTCTCCGGTACTGGGAACCGAACTCACGACCTTGCGCATGCCAGGCAGGCGCTTTTGCCACTGAGCTAAATCCCCAACCCCTATCATAGTGCTTTTCATGTAGATCTCATCATCAGTTCATAGAATGTTTTAGCACTCATTAAAATGTATTTTAAGAAACTCTTGATTAAATTCACACAAAAACAAGTTTGTACAGAGCTTTGGAAGAGTACATTTAAACACAGATAAACTTACAGTACTATTTAAGTTCATGAAAGTATATTAGAAGATTGAACAGCCACCTAACATAAATTTTATCATTTTCCATACATGTATGAATCTGAAAAAAGTTTAAAACTTTTATAAGTGCTGATCATGATTCTAAGCTCTAAGTTAATTTCTCAAGCCTTGTTTTTTCCTTAAGTTCATGGAAAGGTCTGCATGGAAGAGTTCAATCAGTTGGCTCCCTCAATTGTCTATATGTATTGAAACCACAGTGTAACATTAGCTAGCATGTACAAAACAAAAGGACATATAATTCCATACCTCTGTAACTTAATACCTTAAAAAGTCTCAATAATCAAAAGTAAAGATTTTCATATATGAGTTTCTGCATGAGAGACCTGTGCTTACCCAGTATCTCCTTTTTTGACCCCTAGATTGAGATACACACTTGTGATTATGTCACTTTATATGGCAAAGGATTTTATAGATATAATTAAGCATATTAGTTAATTGACTTTGAATTTAATCAGAAGAAAGTATCAGAGTACCACTAATAACAGGAGCCCTTTAAAAGAAGAGTTTTATTTGGCTAATGCCCAAGGAAAAGTTAGAGAAATTGGAAGCAGGAAAAGAACTAATTAGATCCTTGATGATTTAAAGATGGAAGAAGCCATATGTGCAACAATATGGATGACTTCTAGAAACTTAGAACAGGCCCGAGCTGGCATCCAACCAGGAATGAGACATCATCCTTATTACTTCAGTAATCAGATTTTGGAACTACCTGGAATTCCTTAGAGGCAGATTGTTCTCCAAATGCTCTGGATCTGGTCCCTGTACACTGAACACCTTGTTTTGCCCTTGTGATTTCCTAAAACACAAAACCCAGTGGAACCCTGCTTGACTTATGTCCTATAGCTCTGGGAGCTAATGAACAGGAGTACTTTGTTCATGTGATAATTTGTCACACAGTAATAGAAAATTAACACAGAACTGTTACACACTCAGGCGTTCTATGTGTCCTTGCTTTCCGTGTCCCTTTTCATGCAAACACAGTGCTATGAATATCACTTGGCGCTCAAAGTTTAAGTGAGCCCCACTTTATCATGCCTTCACAGACTGACTAGAGTCCTACGAAAATTTTGAGATGCATTTTCAGTACCCATGATCTTAATCAGAGTAGGTACATGTGCTTTGGTCCAGAAATTCCTCAGGTCAAATAAGTCGTTCTATCTACTTACTGGTTTTTTTCTTTCTGTGAATTTAGAGAATTTGGTCAAGCTCCTTAAGAAACTTTAATCCTTTATTAATTGTGAGTATAATATCTACTTCACAATCTTCTCTTGAGAATGCAGTGAAATATATAAAATGCTCAGTACAGTCTTTGATATATAGTGAGAGTCAACAACCAATCATTTTTCTATAATGTTTGTTTAATGAAGGAAACTGAGGCAGTACAATTTAGCATTGTAAGATGTCATGACAATGACATCTGTATCTATGCATTACTGATAGTATAATGACAAAGGGGAATCACATACTCAGGTTTCAGTTACAAGTGTTATAAATGCCATAAAGAAAACGTACAAGCTACTGTAACATGATATAAGTAGGCAGTGAAAGCTGTCCTTGATTATGTGAAATATTAGTTGAGGTCTCTCTTACTTGAAAGTGCATGGGACTGAGCCGGGCAGTGAACACACACAGGGGCTTCAAAGGCAAAGTTCAGATATTTTGCTGAAACCCCAAGGGAGGAGGATACCCAGATATTTGAAGAACTAGAAGGTAAATAGGGTTGCAATTCAGAAAATGAGAACCTGTTGAGAAAGTAGTAATGACACTAACTAGACAACAAACGATAGACCCTGCTTGTTTTTTAAAAAAAGAAGCATAAAAAATTTAAATATTAGGAAAATGATATTTTTTAAAACAATATTCAACTTCAGGGAAAGAATATTATTTGAGGCAAACCAGAGGAGTTCCCAGGTAATTAGCTAAAATCTACTATAAAAATAGCTAATGCTGAAAAAGTAGAAATGACTATGGCCTAGAGGGGAAGAGACTCAGGGCAGATGACTGGGAAGGGTGAACGTCTGGCTGATCATGATGTTCTGTAACCCCATAGAGTTACAACTGAATAACTTCATATGTTTGTCAAGACTCATTGAATGATACTCATAAGACTTGGACATTTCGCATATAGAAATTATACCTCAAAATTGCAGGCAACTGCAAGACCCTGACTGTGATACACATGTTGAAGTGTTTAGACATAATGTATGCTGATATCTATTACTTATTTTGAAATGCATCACAACATATGTGGGTTGATGAATGGAGAAAGAGACAAGCATGTGATAAAGCAAATATAGCAATGTCTTAATTGGAGAAATCAAGAACTGAATGTAAGGCGACTCATTGTACAATAGCTTTAACTTTTCTATCTATTGAAAAACTTTTCCTAAGTGGTTTTAAAATTTTAAAAAGTACTGAGAAGCATAGGCAAAGAAAAATAGATGCACGGACATCGATGATATTGATTGACATGGAGAGCGTGTGCTGGCCTAAGCAATATATAGAAGGTTAATTTGCAAAGATTTGCTTATTTTCTGTGCACTGGAATAAGGAAAATGGCAGGGATGATTTAGCTTCTGGGTTTGTGCAGCTGGAGTCTTGACAGTACTATTCATTGTCTTATGCAGAGACAGATGATTTGGTTGGATTATATTTTGGCTTTGATTGCAGAAATATTAAATGTGAGGCATATTGCAATATAAAAATTGAAAATGTCAAAGTAAAAATGTGTAATTATTAAGAATATCTACTTAGAAATTTGGGTCTCAATGGACTCACATGTGATAAACCATAAAACTGGTCAGTGAAAATATGTATTGGATTGTAGAATTTCTAATCAAAGCTACTCCAAGAAATAATACATTTGCTTCTTTTTTTCTAAATAAAACATGTATACTTAGCCTTCAAGAGAATGCCAGAGAATAAAACGGTAAGCGATAAATAAAGTTTCAAACATGCAGGGCAGGGTGGGAAACATTTAATTGTCGCAAGAATTTTTGATGTCTACAGAGTTTGTAGTGCAATCCCCATAAGATTACTCTTACTTATAACATGATATCAGCTGAATGTTCAGTAGGTTCCCAAATTACATTATTGATTCTTAGCAAGAAACCTTCAGAATTCACTTAAAGTTATTATACTCAGAATTATGGTTTCTTGGACAGAACAGCAGATTAACACTAAAGGAAGAAGTACGTAAAGCAGAGATGAAATCACCAAACTTGGAACTTCTGTCATCTTGCCTCTGCAGTCACGAGTATTTTCTCCACCCAATGCTGGTGTGCCACAATACAAGGGCATACTCCCACAAGGGAAGCTCAGCTGAGCCTGATGTCCAGAGATTTGTTTCTTTGGGGATGAAGACTGTCTTTTCCTTTGGCCCAAGATTTGGTTCAGGGTCATTCAACAGCTGCCTAGTACTTAGAAACTCTGATATCAGGTACTGTAAGATTTCCTTTCACAGGCCACTACTTCATGCACCTACTGAAGACTGAAGATTATCCTTCCATACACAGTGGTCAGTGAGGTTGTGGCCTATTTTTGTCTGGAGTTTTGTCTCCATCTGGGAAATGGCTCTCTGGACATCTCACATATGAGAGTCTCTGTGTGCAGGACCAAAGTCCTGAAAATCCAAACCGGCTTGGTGTGCATCCTCCAGGCTCTGACAGCAGCTTCCAAGGCATTCCGCTTTTAACCTGCTCATCTGTAGAAGTCTTGTGCTCATCTTGGCAGAGGGCACAGTCCTGTGCTGGTTTTGAGTCTCAGCCAATACTTGGTGCTCTCAAGTTTTTCAGGATGTCAGTTCTTAGAGGTGACCTATATTCTGCAAGGCGGCATTCTCAGTGTTGAAATACTAGGTCAGAGATAGTGAAGCACAGGTAACTTGCAGACAGAGCAGTTGACAGTCATCTTTACCGAGGTGGAGAAATCCTGATGAGTCTGCAAAGGCATTGTAGAATGGCAATAAGGATCTAAACACACACACACATACACACACACACACACACATACAAGGTGTTTGTTAATCCTGTAAGCAGTAGAAGGGCTGTAAGACGGTCATGGAGATTCTTACTAGAGAGGAGTCTGGAGAGTGGCTGGTGGCTGCAAAAGAAGAGTTTTAGGTTTTGTTCCATCCAAACACAGTTGAAGCAAGAAACAAATTTAGTATTTTCAGGTGTGTTTCCAGGGCTTTTACTGAGACTTCACCACATACACAAAATTAATTCATTCATTGTCACATAGTTAATTCAAGTCTCTACTACCAGACCACCTACCAGGCTCCATTCTAGATTTCATTGTTGGTTTTTTCTGAACAGCCAGCCTCCACCCAGAACAAAGTACTATTGTACATATGGCAATCCAAGATTACCTCCCAGAATCTGAGGGAAGATTCAGAACTCTTTGTGGGCAAGGTTAAATTCTTTACTTTGCAAAGTTATCTTTTCTTTTCAAAAAGAATAACTGATACTTTTTAATTTACAATATGTACTGCTATACCAAACTCTGTTATAGTATACAGGTGACAGTGTTTCTTAGTGGTAGAGTGCTTGCCTAGCATGTACAAAACCTTAGGTGTAATGCCTGGGACCAAAGAATCAAAACCAGAAGACCTAAGTCAACACTATTATAGACTCTGGTAGAGTTAAGGTACTTATTGTCCTCCAAGCTCAAATACAGTAAATGCATACATTATACACACAATGATGATAAGATAAAGTATTAAATTAAATGATCATTTTGTGTAATTCACCTCCACTGCAAGAAAGTGGCCTTAAAAGTTGGATGGTGGTATTAAGATACATTTTGGAACTTATAATTTACATTAAGTGTATTTCAATGTTTTTAATCAGTCAATATTCACAGGTAAATTGGAAATAAATCAAAAATGTCTTTTATAATATTACAAAACCCCTCTTTTACATCCCACATTTTCAGTTGGGATTGAACTAAGACTCCAGACCACTATAGAATCAATATCTGGAAATAGAGAATTTCATCTGAATTGCTGTTTAAGTTTCCTCCTATTTCATTTATTATATTTTTCAAATTCCCAGGGTCTTCCATTCAGATTCCCTTTTGATAAGCAAAATAGATCTCCCTAATCTTCAGCAAGCTTTCTCAACTTCTAAATAGATTCATTTGCAACTCTTTTAATAAAACATATATTGAGCACCTAGTTTATGTGCTATGATAAAGTTATCAAGATGTGTGAGTCATAACTGTCTTACATATAAAGTCAAGTAAATTTTATTAGATTTAAATGCAAAGTTCTAGTGGTTGTAGAGAAAGAAAAGATCAATACATTTCGGGATGTCATCAGAAATGTGTGGAATTATCCTCAGTTTGTGGTAATGTGAGGAGATCTGTGAAGCAAAGACGTAGTTTGAGAGAATTTACAGGTGAAAATGGAAACTGTTCAGAGGAAGTCGGAGTGAAAGATGGTCTATGATGGGTTGTAAAGGAAACACACGGTCAATGTGATAGATCTGGAAACAGGAGTTCTGCTTGGAGGAGTTTTAAATAGCTAGGTCTGGTGTTTAATTTCAGAAAAAGTTGGTGATAATGAATAAAAATAATTAATGTTTCTTGCAGATAATAGGGAAAGAGTGAGGACTTTAAGTAGAAGGCTACCACAATCAGTATTATTTAACCTCAACTGCAAAGATTTCAATTTTTACAGCATATGATAAGGATGCTGTTGCTTCTCGAAGTAAAGACTTTCAGTGTCTAACATTTTTCTTCAGGGCAAAATTTATAATCCTTATAATTGCCACATATTCTTGTTCTTGTTCATTTATGCAGATTCATCTTTTACCATCTTTAACCTTGTAGGTTGTGTTCTCTCAATTGGTTCTAATGACAGAACCAGTGCTGAAGCACATTGCTATTTCCTTTAATAGCCACCAGCTAAAATAGTTTTCTTCTAGTTAATTATATGAAAAATGCGTATCTTAAGTATTGCACTTCTACAGCACTTCCTGGTACATCTGTGAGACACGAGGCTGACAAAGTGAAAGCAATCTGAAGTATCTGGCAGGCATCCTGCTCTCTCACACCTCAATACACTACTCTGTGTAAAGCAAAGGTCAGTGGCCTATAGCCCACAGAGGCTGGATTCTGAATGTAGCCAAACATCTGCCATAGGACCGCATCTCACCTCGTTGTTGTTTGTTTATAGATGTTTTCATGCTATGTTACCCAGCTGTGTAGTTGCAATAGAGACTTTGTGGCCCTCAAAGCTAAAGAATGTTTACTATCTTACCTTTATAGAAAACATTTGCAAGGCTATAGTTCAGAAACATTGCATCCTGCCCTTTAAAACATTAGTAAATCTAGTTCATCTGTCAACATTAACCAAAGACGGTGCTTTGTGAAGGAGACTTCTGGTGATCTCACATTTTTTTTATTTGTATATGTATGAAAAAAAATTAAAATATTCACCCATGATTAGATCCTTCTCAAAGGTTATCATATATATTTTGTTTACGTCTATTACCTACTGGGTTATGAATTTATTCAGGCTAAGATTGTAATTCCCATTGTATATAATAGTGTCTGGGACATTGTAGGTGATTAATGTATGTTTATGATTAAATGAAGGAATGAGCAATGCATAAAATACACTAAATTCAAGACACCCAAACAGGGCGTGGTGGCACATGCCTGTAATCCCAGCACTTGGGAGGCTGAGGCAGGAGGATCATTGCGAGATCAAGACCAGCCTGGGCTACAAAGCGAGCTCACAGCTGGCCTAAACTGCACAGTGAGACCCTATCTCAAAAAGACAAAAAAAAAAAAAAAAAAAAAAAAAAAAAAAAAAAAAAAAGAAAAATTCAAGACACCCAAAACAAATACAATGATGCTAGGAATGACTGAAATTTTATTATTTGCTTGCAATATGACAGACATTATAGTAGACATTTATAAACACTGATTCATTCAATCTTCATGTATCAGAGTTAAGTATTGCTATTTCATAGACAGGTTGAAACCACTGCCTAAAGTCACCCAGGCAGTAGCAGATCCAGAGTACAAGCACACATAAGCTGCTTACAGGCTCCACAGGCCTGGTGATCCCATCATGGTGATGCTCTATAGGATCAACTGTAGGATTGAAATAAGACATTGATAAGTGTGTCCAACCTCATAACTATTAAAATATACTGGGCACACTCATAAATCCATGATATTAAAATACTTCTAAAATAACCCTACTTTATAACCCCTTGATTAGATTAACATATGACCTTCTCCCCCTCATCTCATAACATTTGCCATTGTCTCTTTTGGTTGTTTCTTCCCCCGTGTGTGATCATGGGAAAAGACAGCATCAGTCTGATATAAGAAGCTGAGAGAAAGGAAAGCCTGGACCTCACCCCAGACTTTTGAGATGAAACCAATGATCTGTACTTTAGTGACAAGCCCTGTTGGGGATTGTGATGCATGTTAATGTTAGAGAACTTCTGGTGTCTATTTAAATTTTTTAAAACAGCAATCAGTATTCATATGAAAATATAAGTCCAATCCTGTCACTCTTTTATTCAGAATCTTCCAATCATTTCCAATAGCAGAACAAAGTCTAAATCCTTAAAGTAATTTGAAGGGTTCAACATGGCTTCTCCTTTTACTTCTCTCTCTGAACCTTGTCACCCCTTTATAAAAGCTGCTTTAGATTAGTCTCAGAGTCCCTTCACTACATTTTAGAGATGCTACTCAAATGCTAAAGTTTAGTTGCCCCCCAGTCAGTAGCATGCAGACCCCATGAGGACAGGGAATTTATTCTAGTCATTGTTTTGTTTTAAATAAATGGTTGTCTATGTAGATTGAATTAACAACTATTTTGCTGGGAAGATAATAAAATTTGATATAATTCTTTATTGCTTTCCTAAATCATTTTTACTCAGAAACATGAAATGATAATCATACAGGCTGGCAATTTGGCAGTGTTAAATCAAAGTATTGGAGCAGACTATTTGATAGGGTATATTTTCTACTTTTTTTGTGTACAGTGGATATTATTCTGAATGTGTTATTGTTTGTCAAACTTTATTTTACCTTACAAAACACCTTGTTGAAAATGGAGATTTTGAATGAAGAAGTCTGCAGTTTAGCTGGCTTTCTACAATAGTGCTGTAGGCTCTTGGCCTGCACTGGGAGAGGTGAATAATATAACAATTATAGCAGCTCTCTCTGAAGCCCAGCTTTTTTATAATGAATTCAGAGCAAAAGCTTCGGGTCCCCTTCAGTTTTCTTGTGTATGGTTCTCATTTCTTATACTTATAGGAACACAAGGCAACCTGTTCCTTATGTTCTCTCACCCTGAAATAAAGCACAGCCCTCCATCTGGAATCAAATGTCTTTGAAAAAATTCCTTGCAATGTAGTGCTCCACTGAAAGAGTTTTCCCTGAGAAGTGAGAGAGTATTAGAGATAAATGAAATGTATTTACTCATCACTGACCTCATTGAATATGGTATATTGGAAAGACATACCTTAGCTTTGGAGTAGAAGTTTTTTTCAGTCTGATATATCCAATTTTATTCAATCAAATGAATAGTTTATGCAACATGGTAGTCTTCTGGATATATATGATCATCTTCTAAGAGTTTATGATGTAAAAGTTACACTAGATCAACGAAAATGCACAATTGCATTAACAAGAACTGTCCCCCTGGTTTATATTTTGAAGAACAATGAATACTTTTTTCCCTTATGGTAACTGTCTCCCAGTCTACAAGCAGCACAGACTCAGTCTGATGTCCCTATTAAAGAACTACTGTCATAGTTCAGGTTTAGTTGCTCTCTCTATTGCCTCTAAATTCTTAATAATAAAGAAAAAATTGGATAGTTTTGGTTAAATCTATTTGATAAGTAACTAATGACAGAAATAGGAAATTTTAGCTAAGTCTTGAAAAGTGTACATAAGTATGTTAGTGTGTAGTACATGTGTGTCAGTACATTTTCATGCATGCTAGAGCATTCTACTTAATAGACATAAAATTTACTCCAGTTATAATCAGTTGGTGAAGATCTGTCCATACTCTAGGAGACTTTTACCAATGGGATGACATAAATAAGTTTTAACAGAAATAGTACCAGCCTCAAATTCAAAAACTATAACTTCTTGTCATGACTTTGAGGGAAGGTCTGTGTGACTTGGAGCAGGCAATTAATTCTCTAAGACTTAGTTTTCTTATTCATAAATTTAAGAGTGTTAAAAATGTGTGCTTAATAAATATTTCTTTCTGAATTCAACTCCTGTTTGTCTAGAACGCATTCCTATAATTTTAAGTATGTGAAAGCAGGCTGTAAGCTTATTCTTGTAGTTTTTCAGGTAAGGTAGAAAGCAATAGTTAAGGTGTGGGAGTCACAGAGCAGTCTAAGGTTGGTTTGAAATTTTTGTAACAAAGAGCAGGAGTTTAAAAAAGCAGCAGAAACGTCAACAGATGACATTAATGTGGGAGGAAGAGTAAATAATAAAGGAAAATACAGTAAGATACACAGAGACTTAGATCAGTTAAATGCTAAAAGATGAAAGCTAGTTCAAAATAGCTCTAACTAAGGACGGTGACACATCTTCCAGCGAAGAATATCAAACAATTGCACATCATCAAGTCTAAGGTATCAAAAATAAAAGTATAAAGGTGATTCTGTACACATCATTAAATCTGAGAGGCTGATAATAAGTAACAAGATATTCTAAAAAGCTGTAGCATGAAACAGATAGATGCACTGTAATTAAGTAGGACAGAAAGAACACGAAGATTCACTGAACATTAATAATCTCAGTAACAGGAAAAATGTGAAAAAATTAAGGAAAGAATGCCGGAAATGCTCCTACTAAATAACTATACACAGTCTCTATGTGGTATTTTACTTAGGAGAAGGAAAATAAAATTTTGCCTATTTACCTAATTTTGGGAAATTTCTTAGAAATAAATTTCCATGTTTTCATTTATTCTCAGAACAACTGAATTCATAGAGTGGGAGGTAAGATGGAAAAATCTTGGCAGTTCTGCTTTGTGAAGCCAGAGTTACTATAGTCACTCACATATGTGTGTGTGTGTTTGTGTGTATGTTTTTTCATCTTTCACTAAAATGATTGGGAAAGGCAAATTGCTGACAGTTAATCAATCAGAATCTACACTTCCAAGACCATGTGTCATTCCGGCAATTAACAATGAAAAATCCTAAGGATGATTCTCCAATCATGGCAAGGGACTGCAGAGGAAGAAACCGCACCAGTGTTGGTATACACTCTGTTCAGAAGGCAGTTCTTCAATTTCTTTCTCTCTTCTTCAAGTTATTCTTGTAAATTACTCCTTTTTAATGTGTATAACCTAGTTTGCATATTTATCCCGTACCTGTGTATGTTTGAGGAATGGAAATGAAGGTGAAAAACAGATGATTTTGCAAACAACTTTCACATCTAATTATTATTTGTAGCTGGATATTACTACCTGATCTTTTTCTGAAGTCATTCTGTTTGGAGCAGCTGAGACACAAGTCATGAGAACTAGGTAGGTAAAGATGGATGGATTTTATTAGGGGACAAAGCTAAGGACTGACCTTGGTCCAGTGTGCCTTCCAAACACTGTTTTTCACCTTCTTCATCCTCAGGGCCTGTGGCAAAATGACCTATTGTTAAATCCTTGGATAAGGAAAGAGAAAATTAAAAAAATAATGAGAGTTATTCCTTCTGTCCAAACAGACAGATGAAGAGGAGTAAGTAAGTGAGGGGTCACAGATGAGGACATGTTCTTCCCAACCAAGTTTCCTGGGAAGAATGACAGAGAGTCCATCTATAAGGAATGTGAGCTGAAGTTCTTCCCATTCTCTCAAATTTAGGACTTGGCCATTTCAAGACTTCACAGAATTACAACCAGTGAACTAACTCTGACTCCAACTCCTTTGATATCCTTCACATTTCCTCTGCCTATTCTCTTTTTTTTACTTATAATCTATCACCTTAAAAATGTAATTCTTCAAAGGAACATTTACTATTTTTTAGTTGTGCTAATAAATCCTTTCTCATGAATTAATTCATCTACTTTCTTTCAATAAAATTATATTTTGAATTTTGATCTACCATTTTTCTTTTTGCTTATAATTTTTTCACATGCACAATATCAGGAAGATTGGGGAATTCATATAAAATAAATAGGATATATAAATATACTTTTCTAGTACATGCTACCATAAGGTAATAGCTGATTTATTAAAGTGAATAAGTCATCCTATTTTCTTTTCTTTTCTTTTTTATAGGCAATTTGCCTATAGGTTAAAAATAAATTATTGGTAAAATCAGCAAAACTCTATGAACATTGAAATGATAGATCCCAGTAACTATAAGTTCATATTAAAATATGTTTAATAGAAATATTCAACTATAAATTATGGTTAGTATAGAGATTATTTGTAGCCAGTTGAAGTCCATATTTTAAAGTTTCATTTTCAGTTATCTTATCTGAAATCCTTTTCTTTTCTAAAGGCAGTATATTATGGAATTTTTTGCTCTATCAGCTACTAATACAACACCTCAGATTCTAAGCTATTATTTTTATGATCCATCTACGCTTTTCACTACAAAAACATTTGTGAGACCAATTAAAAAGCAGAATATGTTTTATAAGAATTCATATTAGATAAGAGACTTTATTTATCCTGTGGCAATCTTAGCTATGACATTAGTGAGTAATTGAATGTTAGACTTCAATGTCTCTCTTCCCCTCACCTGTTTGCTCTGTGTCTGGATAGAAATTCATCAGCCTTATTGTGAAACAAAATTGCAGTGCTGAAACTATCAGTTGTGTGGCAGTTATTTTCCAGATTCTTAGACTGAAACTCATCTAAATTAAAATAGTCCTCTACAAAAACATAAACACAAAGGGCTGGGGATTTAGCTCAGGGGCACAGCTCCTGCCTGGCAAGCTCAAGGTCATGAGTTTGATTCCTGGTACTGGAGAAAAAACAAAACAAAACAAATACAAAAACATAAGCACAAATAATAGCATCCCAATATGGATTCAAACTTCCCTTTGAGTTTAACCAACCTATGATGATCATTGGATTATAATATAAGTAAATCTATCTTTGATGAAGACATTAATAAAATTGAAGGTAATTTTTAAATAAGTATTTTTTAAACAATAAATAACTCTAAAAATATCAGCTAAATTTATGAATGCTACCATAAATGTTACATTATATTTCAAGAAATGAACTTACACTCATACACACATACATATATGCACAGCAGAACATTTTATATAATAGAGAAAATGAATATTTTTTCTTTTAACCATCTTATACTATTATGTGGTTGAGGGGAATATAGAAATAATGAAATAATTTATATTTTTGTAGGCATCAAAAAAATCTTTTCAAGAACAAACTGAAAGCTATCACCTCAAACTATTCCTAAAATGATAAACAAATAATGAGTGACTTTTTCCCTGCATAAGGAGAGTCATTAAAGTGATAGAAAGACAGAGTGATATAATGAAATCCATATATTAACAACCCTTGTTTAATATTTCACATTCTGCCAACAGACTACTGCATTTATATTTATGAAAACATTAATATACTTCTACTTCATTTTATGAAAATATGGAGCCATGGATATATTTTATTTATTATAATATTTACACTTTCCTCATTTTAGGAACAAGTATCCATGTGAAATAATCATTACAAAGATTGACTCAGTGTGAAAGTGTTTGGGGAAGAGGTGGAAGATATGTTAATAAATTGACTATTATGTAATGACACATTTGATATTTAGTACATACCTTAGAATAAACAGCATAAATTACAGGTCCAAAATATTGAGGGTAGAGTTGTACTTATAAAACAAAACCAAAGACATAAGCTGCAAGTGTGATTGCCATCAGCACCCTTTGTGCATTCTCACCCAAGCTATGGCTTTGTTCTCAGCCTCACAGCATCGGGCTTACCAGGCTCTCCCCTTGTCATTAGCTCCTCACTTGAAGCTACAATTTCTCTTTCCTTTTTAAGAGTGTAAAACTACTTCAAGGAAACGAACTCTAAAATTATTCAGTTTGTAATCTAAAATTATTTAAGTAAGTGAATAATTTAAGAAAGCAAGTATAAAAATGGTGCTTTGTATTTTACACTGGCTGAATTTCAAACTTTTCAAAAAAAAAAAAAAAAAAAAACCTAACAACTTTGAGATAGAAAGCCTCCAAAAGTCTAAAATATACCACTGGCTCTAAATACAGCTCACAACATATATAACACTAAACAAGTGTCTTCTTCCACTGCACAGTAAATGATTTTGTGAGTGGTCTGAATGTGGGCTGTGAGCTGTTGATTCTTGTGTTGGGAGCTTGATCCTCAGAGTCGTGATATTGGGAAGTGGTGGAACTTGTCAGAGGCTGAACACAGAGTGAGTTTATTGGGATACTGGGTGCTTCCCTTGCAAGAAATTGATGTCCCTTTGTGGCCATGGTTAGTTTTATAACAGCTCACAAGAGTGACCTTTCCCTGGTCTTTGGATTCCTGTCTTGCTATATGATCTTTCCCTCTTAAATACAGTCGCACTGAGGTGATTTTCATCATAAGTTTCTCACGAGAGTCAGAGCATGCTCTTTTGTCTCAGTGACTCTAAAAGCATGAAGTCCATAAATCTTATCCTTTACAAGTTATCCCTGCTTGCGTGTTTTATTATAGCAGTAGAACTCAGCCTAATGTAATGAGTAATACATTTGAGTGTTTAATGGGGGTCTTTGGACTAAAAGTGTTCACCCTGCTTCACTAAGTCACACTTATTGCACTTATCGCACATGCAGTCATTGAATTAACTTGTCCGTAAAGTCCTTAGCAATATATGTGTTATGATTTAGATCTAAAATGTCTTCCAGAAGTCTCATGTGTTAAGAGACGAGGCATTTGAAAGGTGATTGGGTCGCAGGGGTGCTGTGCTCATCAGAGGACTGATACATTGAGGAGTTCATAGCTGGACGTGCTTTTAGGAGGTGGGATCTGGCAGATGAGGCGGGCTGCATCTTTGGAGAATATGTTTCCCTGGCTCTTCCTGCCCTCTCTCGGCTTCCTTGATGCCATGGGTTATACAGCTTTCTCCCACCAGTGTCTTCTACAGTGAAATTTCCACCATGGAGCCAGCCAACTACAGACTGAAACATTGACACTGGGAGCAAAAACAAACCTCTTTTCCTTTAAAATGTGGTTATCAAGTATTTCACCCCGGTGATGGAAAAGCTAATACTATATATTTTTCAAACATTAATTTCTTTCTCTCTTTTTTTTTTTTGTGAGATAGGCTCTCACTGTACAGGCTGGCCTTGAACTCACTATGTAGCCCAGACTGGACTCGAACTCAAAACTATCTTCCTAATTTCTGAAACTATATACTAGTTACACCAAAATTCTGAGAAAAATTGCTCAGACGATATTTGACAAGCAATAATAGAATTTAGTAATGCTTTCAACTGGCCTAGGAGCAAGAATCTGAGATTCAGTTGTCAGTTGGATAAGTTCATAGGCAACATGACCTTCAATTTTGCCATACCTCTAAGGGCTGTGCCTTGCTATCTTGTTGGGCTAATATCAAGTTAACTGATATATTTTAACCAAAAAGCACATTATTTTATGCAACTAAGAAGGTAAATTTTGAATACAGCATAATCAGATAGAGTTTACCACTTTTTAACTGCTTTCATTTCATTGTGAACAAGAATAACATTTCTTTAAAGTCTACAGGCAATCTTCTGAAATTTTCTGACTACAACACTGGAGGATTGGGGTTTTTGAGGGTGGGGGCATTCTCATTCAATTTGGTTCATTTGCTGAACACTGTCTATGTATACAGCCTGAACTAAACATGGGAAGAGGGAGAGAGGAAATGGAATGGCAGGAGAGAGGATTCTTAGCCAAAAGAGATCTGGGGTTATTGAACACAAACAGATAATTTCTCTAAAATGACAAAAATATGACAGTGGCATCAATTTGTGTTTATTGTGTATTTAGACATGTGAAAAGACCTAAATCACATTTTTATTTAATGTATCACGATTTTTCAGAGTAAATCTACTCTAAAGATACAATTATTGCCACATTCCACAAGAAGAAACTAAAGGACAGAGATATTGAACTAAAATGTTAAAGATTTGCACAGACAGGGTGATTAAATTGTGATGGTCTACACAGTTGGTAAGTAGTAAAACCTGAACTGTGTGACCACTGCTTATGTGAATAACACTTTGTTTAAAAGTTCTAAGGGCTTCAAAACTAAGTCAAGAAGATTTGAGGAACTGATACTTGGGCTTGCCTCCTAAATATAAAAGATGTGTTTGAGGGAAGTGATTAAATTTAAAAACTTTATGACAAAAGGAGATAATCAAAAGAGAAATAACTCCTATGTGGAGCAAAATAGCCCAAGCTGTTCAGTTCTGCTGAGTGGTGCAGTAAGTTGTGAGTGGTGAAAGATTGCTCATGCCTGCTCGTGGAGGCTCAGTGCCCTATTAGAAAGTTTTAGCTGTAGTTTAGGGACAGTGATGAAGTTTAAAAGAGTCTATATTAAAAAGAAGCAGCTGGGTTTAATATTAAGCTAACTGACTGGCTATTTTAGGCAGGAAAAGTAAAAGGATGAGGAGATTGAAATTAAGGAGGCCCGTTAAAGAGATTTCAGTGTTATCCAGTGGAGAAATAACTAGACCCTGAGCTGAAACAATGACAGTACAAATAGGAAAGAAAGAAAGAAAGAAAGAAAGAAAGAAAGAAAGAAAGAAAGAAAGAAAGAAAGAAAGAA
>NW_004955443.1:17531791-17591431 GCF_000276665.1 Chinchilla lanigera | reverse complement strand
GTTAATCCTACCTGGGGTAAAGCCATTGTGATATTTCTCTTCCCCACCACAAAAAAAAAAAAAAAAAAAAAAAAAAAAAAAAAGAAAAAAAAAAAAGAAAAATTCAAGACACCCAAAACAAATACAATGATGCTAGGAATGACTGAAATTTTATTATTTGCTTGCAATATGACAGACATTATAGTAGACATTTATAAACACTGATTCATTCAATCTTCATGTATCAGAGTTAAGTATTGCTATTTCATAGACAGGTTGAAACCACTGCCTAAAGTCACCCAGGCAGTAGCAGATCCAGAGTACAAGCACACATAAGCTGCTTACAGGCTCCACAGGCCTGGTGATCCCATCATGGTGATGCTCTATAGGATCAACTGTAGGATTGAAATAAGACATTGATAAGTGTGTCCAACCTCATAACTATTAAAATATACTGGGCACACTCATAAATCCATGATATTAAAATACTTCTAAAATAACCCTACTTTATAACCCCTTGATTAGATTAACATATGACCTTCTCCCCCTCATCTCATAACATTTGCCATTGTCTCTTTTGGTTGTTTCTTCCCCCGTGTGTGATCATGGGAAAAGACAGCATCAGTCTGATATAAGAAGCTGAGAGAAAGGAAAGCCTGGACCTCACCCCAGACTTTTGAGATGAAACCAATGATCTGTACTTTAGTGACAAGCCCTGTTGGGGATTGTGATGCATGTTAATGTTAGAGAACTTCTGGTGTCTATTTAAATTTTTTAAAACAGCAATCAGTATTCATATGAAAATATAAGTCCAATCCTGTCACTCTTTTATTCAGAATCTTCCAATCATTTCCAATAGCAGAACAAAGTCTAAATCCTTAAAGTAATTTGAAGGGTTCAACATGGCTTCTCCTTTTACTTCTCTCTCTGAACCTTGTCACCCCTTTATAAAAGCTGCTTTAGATTAGTCTCAGAGTCCCTTCACTACATTTTAGAGATGCTACTCAAATGCTAAAGTTTAGTTGCCCCCCAGTCAGTAGCATGCAGACCCCATGAGGACAGGGAATTTATTCTAGTCATTGTTTTGTTTTAAATAAATGGTTGTCTATGTAGATTGAATTAACAACTATTTTGCTGGGAAGATAATAAAATTTGATATAATTCTTTATTGCTTTCCTAAATCATTTTTACTCAGAAACATGAAATGATAATCATACAGGCTGGCAATTTGGCAGTGTTAAATCAAAGTATTGGAGCAGACTATTTGATAGGGTATATTTTCTACTTTTTTTGTGTACAGTGGATATTATTCTGAATGTGTTATTGTTTGTCAAACTTTATTTTACCTTACAAAACACCTTGTTGAAAATGGAGATTTTGAATGAAGAAGTCTGCAGTTTAGCTGGCTTTCTACAATAGTGCTGTAGGCTCTTGGCCTGCACTGGGAGAGGTGAATAATATAACAATTATAGCAGCTCTCTCTGAAGCCCAGCTTTTTTATAATGAATTCAGAGCAAAAGCTTCGGGTCCCCTTCAGTTTTCTTGTGTATGGTTCTCATTTCTTATACTTATAGGAACACAAGGCAACCTGTTCCTTATGTTCTCTCACCCTGAAATAAAGCACAGCCCTCCATCTGGAATCAAATGTCTTTGAAAAAATTCCTTGCAATGTAGTGCTCCACTGAAAGAGTTTTCCCTGAGAAGTGAGAGAGTATTAGAGATAAATGAAATGTATTTACTCATCACTGACCTCATTGAATATGGTATATTGGAAAGACATACCTTAGCTTTGGAGTAGAAGTTTTTTTCAGTCTGATATATCCAATTTTATTCAATCAAATGAATAGTTTATGCAACATGGTAGTCTTCTGGATATATATGATCATCTTCTAAGAGTTTATGATGTAAAAGTTACACTAGATCAACGAAAATGCACAATTGCATTAACAAGAACTGTCCCCCTGGTTTATATTTTGAAGAACAATGAATACTTTTTTCCCTTATGGTAACTGTCTCCCAGTCTACAAGCAGCACAGACTCAGTCTGATGTCCCTATTAAAGAACTACTGTCATAGTTCAGGTTTAGTTGCTCTCTCTATTGCCTCTAAATTCTTAATAATAAAGAAAAAATTGGATAGTTTTGGTTAAATCTATTTGATAAGTAACTAATGACAGAAATAGGAAATTTTAGCTAAGTCTTGAAAAGTGTACATAAGTATGTTAGTGTGTAGTACATGTGTGTCAGTACATTTTCATGCATGCTAGAGCATTCTACTTAATAGACATAAAATTTACTCCAGTTATAATCAGTTGGTGAAGATCTGTCCATACTCTAGGAGACTTTTACCAATGGGATGACATAAATAAGTTTTAACAGAAATAGTACCAGCCTCAAATTCAAAAACTATAACTTCTTGTCATGACTTTGAGGGAAGGTCTGTGTGACTTGGAGCAGGCAATTAATTCTCTAAGACTTAGTTTTCTTATTCATAAATTTAAGAGTGTTAAAAATGTGTGCTTAATAAATATTTCTTTCTGAATTCAACTCCTGTTTGTCTAGAACGCATTCCTATAATTTTAAGTATGTGAAAGCAGGCTGTAAGCTTATTCTTGTAGTTTTTCAGGTAAGGTAGAAAGCAATAGTTAAGGTGTGGGAGTCACAGAGCAGTCTAAGGTTGGTTTGAAATTTTTGTAACAAAGAGCAGGAGTTTAAAAAAGCAGCAGAAACGTCAACAGATGACATTAATGTGGGAGGAAGAGTAAATAATAAAGGAAAATACAGTAAGATACACAGAGACTTAGATCAGTTAAATGCTAAAAGATGAAAGCTAGTTCAAAATAGCTCTAACTAAGGACGGTGACACATCTTCCAGCGAAGAATATCAAACAATTGCACATCATCAAGTCTAAGGTATCAAAAATAAAAGTATAAAGGTGATTCTGTACACATCATTAAATCTGAGAGGCTGATAATAAGTAACAAGATATTCTAAAAAGCTGTAGCATGAAACAGATAGATGCACTGTAATTAAGTAGGACAGAAAGAACACGAAGATTCACTGAACATTAATAATCTCAGTAACAGGAAAAATGTGAAAAAATTAAGGAAAGAATGCCGGAAATGCTCCTACTAAATAACTATACACAGTCTCTATGTGGTATTTTACTTAGGAGAAGGAAAATAAAATTTTGCCTATTTACCTAATTTTGGGAAATTTCTTAGAAATAAATTTCCATGTTTTCATTTATTCTCAGAACAACTGAATTCATAGAGTGGGAGGTAAGATGGAAAAATCTTGGCAGTTCTGCTTTGTGAAGCCAGAGTTACTATAGTCACTCACATATGTGTGTGTGTGTTTGTGTGTATGTTTTTTCATCTTTCACTAAAATGATTGGGAAAGGCAAATTGCTGACAGTTAATCAATCAGAATCTACACTTCCAAGACCATGTGTCATTCCGGCAATTAACAATGAAAAATCCTAAGGATGATTCTCCAATCATGGCAAGGGACTGCAGAGGAAGAAACCGCACCAGTGTTGGTATACACTCTGTTCAGAAGGCAGTTCTTCAATTTCTTTCTCTCTTCTTCAAGTTATTCTTGTAAATTACTCCTTTTTAATGTGTATAACCTAGTTTGCATATTTATCCCGTACCTGTGTATGTTTGAGGAATGGAAATGAAGGTGAAAAACAGATGATTTTGCAAACAACTTTCACATCTAATTATTATTTGTAGCTGGATATTACTACCTGATCTTTTTCTGAAGTCATTCTGTTTGGAGCAGCTGAGACACAAGTCATGAGAACTAGGTAGGTAAAGATGGATGGATTTTATTAGGGGACAAAGCTAAGGACTGACCTTGGTCCAGTGTGCCTTCCAAACACTGTTTTTCACCTTCTTCATCCTCAGGGCCTGTGGCAAAATGACCTATTGTTAAATCCTTGGATAAGGAAAGAGAAAATTAAAAAAATAATGAGAGTTATTCCTTCTGTCCAAACAGACAGATGAAGAGGAGTAAGTAAGTGAGGGGTCACAGATGAGGACATGTTCTTCCCAACCAAGTTTCCTGGGAAGAATGACAGAGAGTCCATCTATAAGGAATGTGAGCTGAAGTTCTTCCCATTCTCTCAAATTTAGGACTTGGCCATTTCAAGACTTCACAGAATTACAACCAGTGAACTAACTCTGACTCCAACTCCTTTGATATCCTTCACATTTCCTCTGCCTATTCTCTTTTTTTTACTTATAATCTATCACCTTAAAAATGTAATTCTTCAAAGGAACATTTACTATTTTTTAGTTGTGCTAATAAATCCTTTCTCATGAATTAATTCATCTACTTTCTTTCAATAAAATTATATTTTGAATTTTGATCTACCATTTTTCTTTTTGCTTATAATTTTTTCACATGCACAATATCAGGAAGATTGGGGAATTCATATAAAATAAATAGGATATATAAATATACTTTTCTAGTACATGCTACCATAAGGTAATAGCTGATTTATTAAAGTGAATAAGTCATCCTATTTTCTTTTCTTTTCTTTTTTATAGGCAATTTGCCTATAGGTTAAAAATAAATTATTGGTAAAATCAGCAAAACTCTATGAACATTGAAATGATAGATCCCAGTAACTATAAGTTCATATTAAAATATGTTTAATAGAAATATTCAACTATAAATTATGGTTAGTATAGAGATTATTTGTAGCCAGTTGAAGTCCATATTTTAAAGTTTCATTTTCAGTTATCTTATCTGAAATCCTTTTCTTTTCTAAAGGCAGTATATTATGGAATTTTTTGCTCTATCAGCTACTAATACAACACCTCAGATTCTAAGCTATTATTTTTATGATCCATCTACGCTTTTCACTACAAAAACATTTGTGAGACCAATTAAAAAGCAGAATATGTTTTATAAGAATTCATATTAGATAAGAGACTTTATTTATCCTGTGGCAATCTTAGCTATGACATTAGTGAGTAATTGAATGTTAGACTTCAATGTCTCTCTTCCCCTCACCTGTTTGCTCTGTGTCTGGATAGAAATTCATCAGCCTTATTGTGAAACAAAATTGCAGTGCTGAAACTATCAGTTGTGTGGCAGTTATTTTCCAGATTCTTAGACTGAAACTCATCTAAATTAAAATAGTCCTCTACAAAAACATAAACACAAAGGGCTGGGGATTTAGCTCAGGGGCACAGCTCCTGCCTGGCAAGCTCAAGGTCATGAGTTTGATTCCTGGTACTGGAGAAAAAACAAAACAAAACAAATACAAAAACATAAGCACAAATAATAGCATCCCAATATGGATTCAAACTTCCCTTTGAGTTTAACCAACCTATGATGATCATTGGATTATAATATAAGTAAATCTATCTTTGATGAAGACATTAATAAAATTGAAGGTAATTTTTAAATAAGTATTTTTTAAACAATAAATAACTCTAAAAATATCAGCTAAATTTATGAATGCTACCATAAATGTTACATTATATTTCAAGAAATGAACTTACACTCATACACACATACATATATGCACAGCAGAACATTTTATATAATAGAGAAAATGAATATTTTTTCTTTTAACCATCTTATACTATTATGTGGTTGAGGGGAATATAGAAATAATGAAATAATTTATATTTTTGTAGGCATCAAAAAAATCTTTTCAAGAACAAACTGAAAGCTATCACCTCAAACTATTCCTAAAATGATAAACAAATAATGAGTGACTTTTTCCCTGCATAAGGAGAGTCATTAAAGTGATAGAAAGACAGAGTGATATAATGAAATCCATATATTAACAACCCTTGTTTAATATTTCACATTCTGCCAACAGACTACTGCATTTATATTTATGAAAACATTAATATACTTCTACTTCATTTTATGAAAATATGGAGCCATGGATATATTTTATTTATTATAATATTTACACTTTCCTCATTTTAGGAACAAGTATCCATGTGAAATAATCATTACAAAGATTGACTCAGTGTGAAAGTGTTTGGGGAAGAGGTGGAAGATATGTTAATAAATTGACTATTATGTAATGACACATTTGATATTTAGTACATACCTTAGAATAAACAGCATAAATTACAGGTCCAAAATATTGAGGGTAGAGTTGTACTTATAAAACAAAACCAAAGACATAAGCTGCAAGTGTGATTGCCATCAGCACCCTTTGTGCATTCTCACCCAAGCTATGGCTTTGTTCTCAGCCTCACAGCATCGGGCTTACCAGGCTCTCCCCTTGTCATTAGCTCCTCACTTGAAGCTACAATTTCTCTTTCCTTTTTAAGAGTGTAAAACTACTTCAAGGAAACGAACTCTAAAATTATTCAGTTTGTAATCTAAAATTATTTAAGTAAGTGAATAATTTAAGAAAGCAAGTATAAAAATGGTGCTTTGTATTTTACACTGGCTGAATTTCAAACTTTTCAAAAAAAAAAAAAAAAAAAAACCTAACAACTTTGAGATAGAAAGCCTCCAAAAGTCTAAAATATACCACTGGCTCTAAATACAGCTCACAACATATATAACACTAAACAAGTGTCTTCTTCCACTGCACAGTAAATGATTTTGTGAGTGGTCTGAATGTGGGCTGTGAGCTGTTGATTCTTGTGTTGGGAGCTTGATCCTCAGAGTCGTGATATTGGGAAGTGGTGGAACTTGTCAGAGGCTGAACACAGAGTGAGTTTATTGGGATACTGGGTGCTTCCCTTGCAAGAAATTGATGTCCCTTTGTGGCCATGGTTAGTTTTATAACAGCTCACAAGAGTGACCTTTCCCTGGTCTTTGGATTCCTGTCTTGCTATATGATCTTTCCCTCTTAAATACAGTCGCACTGAGGTGATTTTCATCATAAGTTTCTCACGAGAGTCAGAGCATGCTCTTTTGTCTCAGTGACTCTAAAAGCATGAAGTCCATAAATCTTATCCTTTACAAGTTATCCCTGCTTGCGTGTTTTATTATAGCAGTAGAACTCAGCCTAATGTAATGAGTAATACATTTGAGTGTTTAATGGGGGTCTTTGGACTAAAAGTGTTCACCCTGCTTCACTAAGTCACACTTATTGCACTTATCGCACATGCAGTCATTGAATTAACTTGTCCGTAAAGTCCTTAGCAATATATGTGTTATGATTTAGATCTAAAATGTCTTCCAGAAGTCTCATGTGTTAAGAGACGAGGCATTTGAAAGGTGATTGGGTCGCAGGGGTGCTGTGCTCATCAGAGGACTGATACATTGAGGAGTTCATAGCTGGACGTGCTTTTAGGAGGTGGGATCTGGCAGATGAGGCGGGCTGCATCTTTGGAGAATATGTTTCCCTGGCTCTTCCTGCCCTCTCTCGGCTTCCTTGATGCCATGGGTTATACAGCTTTCTCCCACCAGTGTCTTCTACAGTGAAATTTCCACCATGGAGCCAGCCAACTACAGACTGAAACATTGACACTGGGAGCAAAAACAAACCTCTTTTCCTTTAAAATGTGGTTATCAAGTATTTCACCCCGGTGATGGAAAAGCTAATACTATATATTTTTCAAACATTAATTTCTTTCTCTCTTTTTTTTTTTTGTGAGATAGGCTCTCACTGTACAGGCTGGCCTTGAACTCACTATGTAGCCCAGACTGGACTCGAACTCAAAACTATCTTCCTAATTTCTGAAACTATATACTAGTTACACCAAAATTCTGAGAAAAATTGCTCAGACGATATTTGACAAGCAATAATAGAATTTAGTAATGCTTTCAACTGGCCTAGGAGCAAGAATCTGAGATTCAGTTGTCAGTTGGATAAGTTCATAGGCAACATGACCTTCAATTTTGCCATACCTCTAAGGGCTGTGCCTTGCTATCTTGTTGGGCTAATATCAAGTTAACTGATATATTTTAACCAAAAAGCACATTATTTTATGCAACTAAGAAGGTAAATTTTGAATACAGCATAATCAGATAGAGTTTACCACTTTTTAACTGCTTTCATTTCATTGTGAACAAGAATAACATTTCTTTAAAGTCTACAGGCAATCTTCTGAAATTTTCTGACTACAACACTGGAGGATTGGGGTTTTTGAGGGTGGGGGCATTCTCATTCAATTTGGTTCATTTGCTGAACACTGTCTATGTATACAGCCTGAACTAAACATGGGAAGAGGGAGAGAGGAAATGGAATGGCAGGAGAGAGGATTCTTAGCCAAAAGAGATCTGGGGTTATTGAACACAAACAGATAATTTCTCTAAAATGACAAAAATATGACAGTGGCATCAATTTGTGTTTATTGTGTATTTAGACATGTGAAAAGACCTAAATCACATTTTTATTTAATGTATCACGATTTTTCAGAGTAAATCTACTCTAAAGATACAATTATTGCCACATTCCACAAGAAGAAACTAAAGGACAGAGATATTGAACTAAAATGTTAAAGATTTGCACAGACAGGGTGATTAAATTGTGATGGTCTACACAGTTGGTAAGTAGTAAAACCTGAACTGTGTGACCACTGCTTATGTGAATAACACTTTGTTTAAAAGTTCTAAGGGCTTCAAAACTAAGTCAAGAAGATTTGAGGAACTGATACTTGGGCTTGCCTCCTAAATATAAAAGATGTGTTTGAGGGAAGTGATTAAATTTAAAAACTTTATGACAAAAGGAGATAATCAAAAGAGAAATAACTCCTATGTGGAGCAAAATAGCCCAAGCTGTTCAGTTCTGCTGAGTGGTGCAGTAAGTTGTGAGTGGTGAAAGATTGCTCATGCCTGCTCGTGGAGGCTCAGTGCCCTATTAGAAAGTTTTAGCTGTAGTTTAGGGACAGTGATGAAGTTTAAAAGAGTCTATATTAAAAAGAAGCAGCTGGGTTTAATATTAAGCTAACTGACTGGCTATTTTAGGCAGGAAAAGTAAAAGGATGAGGAGATTGAAATTAAGGAGGCCCGTTAAAGAGATTTCAGTGTTATCCAGTGGAGAAATAACTAGACCCTGAGCTGAAACAATGACAGTACAAATAGGAAAGAAAGAAAGAAAGAAAGAAAGAAAGAAAGAAAGAAAGAAAGAAAGAAAGAAAGAAAGAAGCTAACTTGAGAAATACCAAGTCAAGTCACAGGATTGCGTGCTTGTGTGGGGATACTACAAACCTGGAGAGGGAAGTTCATTCTCATCTTACTCTCACACTCCTCTACTGAGGGCAGTGCCTGGAGGGAGACAGGAAGTGCAGTGCTGCATTGAGCTTGTGGGGCCAATAACCAATGGGAGCTGATTTGCAGGTGATTAGAATTAGCAATCTAAGACTTGGACGAATGATCTAAAAAGAGAGTTGGGAGTCGTTGGCATATAGACAGTCATTAAAACATGACAGCCCATGGAAGAGCTCATGGGCAACTTGGGACAAGAGAACTGACAATCTCCTCCAATGGTGATGGCATCCAGGCAGTGAATACCTGGAGATTCAGCCATCTGAGTCTTTCCCTTCCTGCACCCTCACACTAATGAAGCATTACATGTAATGCTAGTCAAAGTATAATCTGGCCATCACCTACTTTGGAATCACCTGGGCAAATTGTTGAAAATGATGATGAGTTTGTATTGTGCCAGGAATAAGGGATTTCATCCTCAGACGATAAGGCAGGGCATCTATTTTCAATCAAGTCTCCTCTGCTTTGGTTTACCCCAAACCTAGGACAGATCTACTCTAGGAAGTACATCTTTAGGATAATACAATTATCAAAAAGCATTCGAAATACCTGTATCATAGTAAAAGGCAAATTCAACTCCCAAAGATTTGTACTAAGGCCAGAAAAATCATCTCTAATAGACACTTTTGTAAGGACAGTGTTCCAGCCATACATCAAGAAGCATATCCTTAAACACATAATTCCCTCTCAGATTAGACGTGACCAGACAATCGCTATAGTTTGGATGTTGAATGCTCCCTAAAGATAGGCACCATAATATCTAAGATGGTGCTCCTGGGAGGTGGTAGAATTCTTGGGAAGTAAAGCATAGCAGGCCTCAGGTCACATAGATAAGTGGAATCCTAAGGTCGCTCAGGCCTTGTTTTCAAAGGAGATTATGGGATCCTGGTATTTTTTCTTTCTCTTTTTGTTCCTGCTCATGAGGTAATCAATTTTCCCACTGTGAGCCCCACCACTGCTGCCTGGCACTCACAGCAGATGTTTAAAAGCAGTGGGTCTGCCTGACCATGTAGTAAAACCTTGCAAACCGCTGGCCACTGTAGCCTTCGCCTTAAGAATTCTTGTTAATCATCTCAGGTATTTTGTTAATATGGAGGAATGCTCACTAACAAAGCACTGTTTTTAGTACTACCTAAAAGCATATTATGGTTTCCATCACACTGATTTATTTTGGAAACCTTTCCCTATTTTTGGAACATCTTTCTAATTTTATATCTACAATTTGAAAGAAAATCAAATCTCTTTACTAATAGTGTTCATTGAAGAAAGATAATTGTTTTCAATAATTTAAAGACAATCTCCTCCAAACTTAATATGCAATATGAGCACCCAATAGTGGATACACGGTAGGCTACGCGACAAGTGTATTTGTGCATAAAACATTCTTTAAAATCAAGGAAAATCAGTTTGAGGACATTGCTTAATGCGTTGTGAAGTTGACTTGAGAATTTTTTTCACATTGCTGGCTAAAATACATCTATGCTTAAGCTTAAAATGGGCTCTATAAAGTGGTGTGTGTATGGAGGTAGTCTCAGGAATGAGGGAACCTGGTTCTCAGGCCTGACTGCACCAACTAATGTCTGAGTGTGTGCTAGCAAGATGCGCTGTTCTGAATTTTACTTTCATCATCCACAAAATGGCATGGTTTGCTTTCTATCTCAAAACTGTTAGAATTCAGTCAGCTAATCCATGCAAAACACTTAGCATGTTTCCAAGCATAAAGGATTAAGTTCTGTCATGTAACTAATGTGAGTTGAATGTCTCTTAATTAACTTTGTCTTTTACTCATGAAGTTTTTAAAGCTGTTATGTATGTTTTGAATGTGTTAGCACCACCTCAGCATTATGTCACAACCTTTTTCTTTTCTTTCTCCTTCTCTCCCTTTTTCTTCCCTCTCTTCCTTCTATTCCTCACCCACTTCCTTCTTTTTCTTCTTTTTAATAGGCCAATAAAAGTTGCTTATATTTAATGGGTACACCATATTGTTTTGAAATATGCATACACTGTGGAATGACTAAATTAAACTACTTGATGATTTGAATTACCTCATATACTTACATTTGATTTTGTGGTAAGAAAATTTAAAATCTACTATTAGTAATTTTGAAGGGCACGGTACGTTGTACCAACTCTTTTTTTTTTTTTTTTGGTCTTTTTGAGACAGGGTCTTGTCATGCATTTTAAGCTGGCCTTGAGCTCACTTTGTAGCCCAGGCTGGTCTGGAGCTCACAACGATTCTCCTGTCTCAGCATCCCAAGTGCTGGGATTGCAAGTGTGCGCCACCATGCCTGGCAGTACCAACTCTTATTACAGTTATATTACCTATCCTTTGAACTTATTTCTCTTATCTGAAATTTTGAATAATATATATTGAGGTGTCTCGTATTGTTGGAAATAAATAGAAAATAGATGGCATCCTTTTTAGAAGGTTGTTTGAATCTGTACTGTGATTTGGTTCAAAGGCCTCTTTATACTTACTCTGTTATCAGCTCTCAGTAGTTATTTGTGTTTTCAAGTTTATTATTTCTTTACTTGTATCTGTTTGTCATTTTTGGGTTATTACTTCTACTTATTTAATTTAAATAATAATCTTGCAATTAGTTTTCAAATGCTTTTAACCCAGGAACAACACAATTATATATTTTAGTATTTATTCATAAGAACATTAGAAGGTGATTGATAAGTGTAATGGTTATATTTCTAAATAGTCATATGAACAGCTAATCATTGAACTTACCTATAAAAGATGCTTTGTGTAACTCTTTCTTTTCTGATTTTTTGTGTAAGTGTCACACAAAAAGCACTAAAATTATACTGCATGTAGTTTGAATCTCTGCTCTTAACCATTACACTACAGTTAGGAGAGCTATTGGAACGAAATTCTAGTGAGGGATCATATGGGTAGATTATGCTTATAGAAGTAAAGATGGAATGAAATGGTATCATTTAGGCCTGGGTTTCTATCTCAAGTCCTTAGAACTTTTTCATTACATTTGTTATGCAGTAGGGAGCAAATTGTGCTCTGGATTTTTCTAGGCATTTTATTTGAGTGACTTGCTAGGTTTGTGCTCTATATTGAAATGAAAATGACTTGAGAGGGAAATGTTTCTCAGTGAGGGATGTATAATAAACTCCCACACAGGTATGTCTTGTACAGATGAATTGTGAGGTCTGAATTTCCCAGCTAAGTTTGTGTCTTAAGTCGAGCACTGGGAGTACTTGTCATCTAGATGGCGTTAGCACTGTAAGTTTGAAAAACTCACTCAAAGAAATTTTATTCATTGAAAATATAAAGTTTCCAGAAGAAAATTCCATGCAAAAATCCTCCAAAATGGGAATCTCATGTCATTAAAAAGCTTTTGCACATCAAGAGAAATCACCAACAAAGTGAAAAGACAACCCACAGAATGGGAAAATTTTTTAGTCAATTGTCCCACAGACACAGGACTTTTATCTGGAACATATAAAGAACTGAAAAATGTCACACCTTCCTCCCAAATTCAAAGACCCAATCCAAAAATGGGCATGTGAGATGAACACACACTTCTCAGATGAAGAAATGTAAATGGCAAATAAATATAGGAAAAAATGTTCAACGTCATTGGTCATCTGAGAAATGAAAATTAAAACAACTCTGAGATTTCGTGGCACCCCAGAAGGAATGGCTATCATCAAGAAATCAACCAATAACAAATGCTGATGGGGAAGAGGGACAAAAGGAGCCCTTCTCCACCCTTGGTGTGAGTGTAGAGTGGTGCAATCACTGTGGAAGTCAGTGTGGAAATCTAATCCTACAAAAGCTAGGATTAGAAGTCCCATTCATGTTAGCTATTCTCCTTCTGGGTATCTTCCTAGATGAATTAAAAACATCACACAACAGCAAGATATGTACACCCATGTTTATAGGAGCACAATTTGTCATAGCTAAATCTTAGAGACAACCCAAATGCCCATCAACAAAGGAATGGATAAAAAAATTTGGTACTTTATACAATGGAGTATTACTGAGCCATAAAAAAGAATAAACTTGAAATTTTATAGGTAAATGGGTGCAACTTGAGATCATACTCATAAGTGAAATAAATCAGATTCACATGTGTAGACATCTTATTGTCTCTTGGTGTGAGAAGGTGAGAATAAATAAGATCTAAAATGTACAATAAATACTGTGGAATGGGAAGAAATTGTTGAAAAGAAAAAAGGAATTAGAAAGGGGGAAAAGGAAAAGGACAGAAGGCAAAAGGGAAAAAATGCAAGTCAGTTATACTATTAGTGTCTCTTAGTGCATTGAAAAGGAAGGTTTGTGCTAATATAGATCAGAGAAATTCTTCTTTTTTTTTTTTTTTTTTTCTGGTACCAGAAATGAAACCCATGACCTTGTGTTGCCAGGCAGGCACTGTGATGCTGAGCTAAATCCCCAGCCTCTATCAGAGAAATTTAATGCCCTTATCTTGTACTCTAACTACTTTAAAGATAACAATATGCAATGTATTTACTACTGTTATTCTATTATTTTGTTATGAAATTTTGTTTTACCTTTTTTCCATAGAATAAAAAGAACAAAATGCTGAAAATATAGATTATGCAAATGGAAATGGGACCAAAATTTGGAGGGAGCAAGGAAGGAGGGAATGGACAGGGGTTGAGAAAAAAAGGAACTCACACATTGTGTAATTGTAACAACTCCACACAATAAATGTAATCTGTATCTACTGTAAAAGTGTACTAATAAAATGTGTATTAAAGTAAAGTTTAAAACATCAACCCAAATCAGAGAATGGCCTGCCAATATATTGGAAAACCACAATCAATAGAGTAGGTAAGACAAATGAAACACTGGTAAGTATGGTGTCACAAAAGTTCACCTAGAAAATGTGTCAAAGGGGATGTTATCCATCAAATTTTCACAACTAGATTGAGCACATCCTTATTATAGGTAATCTCAAGCAAATTTGTTTCACTTAAATGTTTGACCACAATGTCCATTTTGAGAGGTATGCGGAGAAAATGTGAGGCAGAGGAACACAAAATCAATAAAAGATGTTTTTCTAGAGTTATCATTGTGAGCCTGAGTTAATAATTTTACCTAGAACAGTATAGAATGCCAAATTTAAATGTAAAATAAATACTTTTAAAGTATACCTCTACATATTCATTTATACAAAGTGAACATATATAGAATAAATATCCCATGTGTGACTTCTTTAAAAATTGAAAATGATGAAGTGTATAATTGTGATTAGAAGAGACTCTAGAGAGAAAAAAATGATAAAATATAAAAGTAGTTACAGAAGTTACACGTTCTGAGTAACTGCATTCAGAACAGAAGAGGTGAAGCTGACTTTGCCGGAGAAGGGGGCATTTATCAGTGTAACTGAAATTAAAGCCCAGCAGAGTACCAGATGCACAAGCACAGGTAATGTAGGTGAAGGAAGGTAAAGAAGCATCTATTTCATGCTTATTTTCATTTGAGATATGACCAAATTCATAATAAATGTTAATGAAGCAATAATACCTTTGAAGTTATCAATATGTTATGTTAGTTTTATATATTTGAAAATATTAAAATAAATGTATAGATGCTTGAATTGATATTACAATGCTTATCTGGCAATTTGGCTTAGTATATCTTGGCACTGCAGTGATACTGAACAATTCTATCTGCATCCTGAAAATCAAGGTATTTAAAGTCTTACCCATATTTACATATTCTGCATTTAATGGATTCATCTTCCCGTGGATGTATACTTATCTATTTCATTAGGTGGTTAGGTTTACATTGTGTACAAATGTTTTCAAGAATTTTCACTTTATATGTATATTATGTACATTTAAATCATATATATTTTATGTATGATACATCGTGTATGGCATACAATGTATGTAAAAAACCATATATTTTCCTGAATAATATAAAGATACCCTATACATTATGATATATTCATGAGTATAGATAAAATAATCATCCAGTGTTTCATATCATTACTATTATTAATAGAAAGTAGAGATGAGAAATTCTAAAGTATATCAGATATTTTCTTCTTTTCACTTTATATTTCATTACAAAATGGAAAACTAGAGTTCTTCTGTTCTAAACTAGAGGTCTTTTGCATGTTGTTATATCTTTTCAGCAATTAGAAAAGACTAATTTAAAGTATATAGACTTGGGCATTTAATTATAAGTATGTGTTTAATAAACCATTAGGGAAAAACTGTAAGATAATTGTCCAAAGATGGTACTATTTTTACTTATAACAGGCTACCCATCAACACTGTCAATCTGCAGACATGTCCGGTGAGATTATGTTACTCTGACATGTATTAAGATATTATACAAAAGGTTTATTTCTATACACACACACATTCACACACAAATATTTACATGCATATGTACAAAAGAAGGAAATTAGTGAGGTCATTAATCAATGAAATATTTAGAAGCCAATAAGATACTAATTGATAACTTACCAATGGTTTATAGAGTTATCCCCTAAGTATTTAAAATTCAAACCATTCTGATGTGTTCGCTGAGTTATCCCCTAAGTATTTAAAATTCAAACCATTCTGATTTTACAGGGCAAAATTCAAAGTTAAATTTCCCTGATTTGATCACTTCATTATATTGTTCACATTACTTATTTTGGACCACTTTGGACCTTCCTAATAATTAATGTAATTTAATCTTGTGACAAAAAGATTAGTGAGACAGTCATTTTGTCAAGATAAACAAGTTGACTAACATAAGCTTAACACTGTGTCTGAGATATTGTTGTTTTATTTAAATTCTCCTCAAAGATCACCAGAGAATAAAATAGTAGGCCTGAGATTTGATCTAATTTCCACTGAGTGGTCTTGGTTTAGTCATTAACGTTTGCATGTTGCCAATTTTTTCAATAATTAAACATCAATTTATAACAAGATAGTTCTTTAATATTTTAATACTTTCTTAGATGCTAGAAAATGATATTTGAGATTATGAGAAGATGATAATGCATCTTATGTTTACTTTTACTAATTTATTTACCTATGTTATAGTACAGTATGCACAAAAGAATCACAGGATGTAATAATTGTTAGTTTTCTCATCTTACCAACAGGAAAATTGAACATGGAAAACCATTAATAATTGGCCAAGCTTTCACATACAGTATATGCCAGAAGTAGCTCAAATTGCTTTCTGCTCCCGTAATCCCTGTGCTCCTTTCTCTCCTCTCCACAATCACTTTTTAAAAATATTAGTCACTGCATTTTCTCTCCCTGCAGTAAAACATGGGTCATTGACTCTTTCAAAACTTAACAAGGAAAAAGAAGTCCACCCTAACTGTATTAATTTGATCTTGGGAATGGTCCTTTTACAGTCAGATTTAGAGAGGTAGAAAAACCTCAGAGGTGGTTTAAGACTTTCCCTCTGCCCGGGTTTTATCAAAAGCATTTTCAAATAAGATCACTGCCTAAACAATGGATATGGGCTTGGAAAAACTATAGAAACCCAAAGCACAATGAAACTCATTAAACTTAACTACTTTAACCAAATGGTTTGACAGCAGCTTTTTCTTGAAGCTCAGAATAATTAGGCAGAACATGAAACTTCTTTATAAAGAAAGCGTCCTCCGTGTTTCACTGCTGACCTAGAATTTGAAAGATGTTTCAACATATATTGGCTCTTCAGAGCAAACTCAGCTCCACTGATGTATTTTTTTCCTCTTTGCACAACGGAGATCAGCATAAAATCCAGCACTTTTGCTAATTCCCAATGGAACACAGACACCTGGAAGAGAGAAAGAAATAATTTTTACCACCTACAAGTCTCCAATGAGAAGAGCAGAGGAAAAAGAGAACCATGGAGTCCAACAGGGGGAAAAGATTAATAAGCACTGCTGTCAGTGCAGGAAAAAAAGATTTTTCAAAACAACAACAAAAAAGGTGCTTCTAGGACAGCTGTGCACTCTTCCTTTTTCTTCCATTGAAAAGGCAAAAAAATGACAAAACGGAGAAGCAAAAGAGGACTGGAGAAGATATAATGAAACAACAGGTCAAGCTCTGGCAGCTGTAAAGAAGAAAAAAAGTAAAAAGTGAGGATATTATAGGGTCTTACTGTTCATGTATTATATATGTACAAGTATTTGTGACTGGGGCCATGTGAAAATTTTGTATCTGTGTAGAAAGAACCCGGCTGTAAAACAGATTATACACAAAGGAGTCTATGCACTTCAAAATGTTCGAGTACTACACATTCAAGCTCGGGCTTTCAGAAAGTTTCCAAAGGAGGACCACACAAAGAGTACAGTAATCAAGTCATTGATTTAGAGAAAAGCAACAAAAAATGATCCTTTCTAACAGCTCTATACTAATGATCCATTATTTGTATGTTCTTCTCTGGTACATATTCATTCTCCTCAAAATATGGTTGCCCTCTCTGTCTCTGTCTGTCTCTCTCTCTCTCTCTTAAATTTGAGAGTAATAAGTTGTATATTTCTTTTTCTAGAGTCACTTACTATATGCAAGTGACTTGGTCTGATAATTGTCAAATTCACTTTCAAAATAAATAGTCACTATGATGTGTTTTCTGTATATAGACTTTTCCCCTCATTTTTAAAGGCTATCCTGAAACTGTCATTAAAGATTTTGTGTCTCTCAGAATCTAGCCTTTTAAAAAAGCTCACACTCATATCGAGATACTTAAAATGAAGAAAGATTTACATATTTGATCATGTTTTGCCGTCCTATTCTTCTTTAATGAACCCATGGTCATGGTAGCGCTGTTGAAAATTGGGCTGCCTATTTCTAATGCCATTTGAGAAATCAGAGCACTATGATGGTTCTGCTTGTGTATCCTCTAGCTTTAAATCTGGTAATTACTTAATAATATATTTCATTTATTAAGGAAACTATGGGACAGCTTAAATGATAGTCCTAGATGTTTTAAATAATGATCTTGGAAGGAAAAAAAAATAGCTAAGCTGCTTGTCAGCCGCAGAGCAGACTTTTCCTGCTCCTCTGCCCAGAAAGCAATGCTGCACAGAGAGGAAAGTGACACTCCAGTGATTTAATTATCGTTCCACTCCTCATTACATATGTGGCCTGATATAGCAAACAACAGCAGAGATGACAGTGCGGAGAGTCAGCTTCCTCCTGCTGAAATCTACAGCATACTCGCACTCATAAATAAAGCTCTCAATGCACTGTTGCTACAGAAATGCCTACATTTCCCTGGAAGGAGAAAGTAATACTTAGATACTCTACTGTCAGTTTTATTAACATGTGACACACTGAAGGAATGCCATATTTTTCAGTGATATTTTAAGTATTTTGCCTAATAAGAGTCAGAATGGAGGCACATCCCCATGAATTTCCAGAATATTCTAGAGTTGTACTTTTGTGGGGGCATGCAAATCTCCTCTACTTCCGCATTGCTGAGTCAACAGGATGGTGAGTATCCACTCAGTTGTTGATGCCAATTGCCAATTACACTTCTCGTTTGTATATTTCTCACGTTGCTGCTCAAAACTTATAGTCTTTGGAAATTCTGAAATGATTGGCTGATCTTTCTCAGGTTTCTTATGGTATCATATTTTATCAAAAAGAAAAGTATATTTCTTTAATGAGTGTTAAATTAATCACAAATTCCTGTGTGTCTGCTCCCAAACCAGTCTCTCTGTCTCATCCATCTGTCTGTCTGTCTCTTTCTCCCTCTCTCCCTCCCTCTTCCCTCCTTTTGTCCCACCCTCCCTGTCTGTACTGTGTGTTTGTCCCTATTTGTGGGTGTTTCCCTCTTGTTGATTGGTTGTGCTACTTCACTAGCCTAAAATGTTCAGCTCTGGTCCTCTTTCATTAGTCTTTATGTCCACAAATCCAGCCTTCACTTCAAATTTCTCAAAAAATGCAACAACGTTAGATTTATTTTATTTAATGAACACTCACAGGCGCTTGCCATATGTAGATATGGTGGCTCATACTGTAACAAAGAAGGTAAAATAGATCTTAGAAACTGAACTGATTCCACTGCCCTTGCCAAGCCTGAGTGCCCAGAATATGCAGATGCTCACCCCAGATGCCCAGCTAGCTTCCTTTGACAAGAAAGAGAAGAAGCTGAGAATGGCCAATGGGTAAGACAGCGGGCAGACTTCTTGTCTAGTAAGTCACTGTAGCTCTCCCATCTCTTCCTTACCAGAAAAGCTGTTTTGACATAGGAGGTAGGGTGTGGCAATAACGGCTGTGAAAATAAACAGAACCTGTCAGAAGATCCCAGGACAGAGTCAAAAAGCTCCCAGGACCCGTGGGTGAATCTTCTCACAAACTCCCACAGATGGGGATGACATAAAGGAGATGATATGCCAGCAGGAGCCCACTGTTGTGACTCTTCAGAGTAGCCCAAGCTGTGTCTCCCAGACACAGGGTGTACTTTTAGTTTTGCTCTTTTACTGCTTTTCTCTCTTGTTTGGCCCATGTTCACTTTACCGCTTCACCCTTCACTTTCACATAAACTTTTGGCACTGTTTTTGGCTTGTCTTTTCCAGTTCTTTGTTCAAGGCAAGAAGGATCTGGAATACATTTAATTGGAGAGCTGTTTCTAAAAGAACTACTCAGTGACAGTTTTACACCTGAACTTGGAAGTAGGGACTTGAGGCAGCAAGGGAAACTTCTGTCTCCTTTTCTCCCTTGCTACCAACATAAATGTTGTCCTGGTCTCCTGGGAAGTAGTGAGCTGTGTGGACAGTGACTCAGGAGCAGTTAGTGCTGGTTCACAGGATGCTTACAGTCCAGGAAAACACTTCCTCTAATAATTCTGCTACTTAAGTGTTTGCCCTTTATTTATATTACTCCAGCACTGCATTTGTATTTTTATTATCCTTCTTTTATTTTCTACTTTTTCTTTTTCTTTTTTTTTTTTTTGATACTTGGAATTGAGACCAAGGCCTTCCCACTGAGTCACATGGTAGGCTCTTGCTTTGTTTGGTTTGGTTTGTCTTGTTTTGTTTTCCAACATAGAACTTCATTAGGTTGCTGAGTGGCCCAGACTAGGCTTGAATATGGACTCCTCCTGCTTCAGTATCTCACAGTGCTGGTACAGGTGTGTGCCACTGTATCCTGTCTTCAATTTCTACTTATATTCTGTTCTGCATTCTACCTTATATATGTATGTAACACACCAGGATGCATCCGTACATATATCCTAAATTTATGCATACAAAAAATTTTAATGCATTTTCCAGTTCAATATTACTACTTATAAAACTAAAAGCCAATTGTTTAAAAACAGCAACAATATTGTGCATGATGTTTTTATTGATCATAGTCTACCAGGGATATCTTGCCTCTCTTCAAGGATGTCTGGAAATTCAGCTGAAATGTTTGAAACGCCTAGGAGCTGAAATATCCAGGGACCAACCAATCGTCTTTCTCTGTCCCTGTTCACATAGCCTCTCTGTGTGGCCAGCCTGAGCTTCCATATAGCATGTTGTCCTCAGGGAAATAATTGTTTTTATGTAGCTGCACAGGGCTTCAAAGATGAGTCTCCAAAGGACTCAAGTTAATGAGAAACTTTGCAGTCACTTGATATCAAAAATCACTTCTTCCATGTAATATTGACGAGGCAAATTCAGAAAATCAGCCCAATTCAAGGTGAGGAAAACTAGATTTGTCCCTTAGTGATAGGAAGCAAGAGTACAGAGAAGATTTTAGGTACATTTAAATTACCATATTTCAAATCATGTCTTTTGCATATGTAAAGGTTAAGTAATATGTAAAAAACTAACTTTCTTAGGAGTCTGTGTCTGATTCACATTTGTGTCATCTCAGAGTGTATTCAGTTCGGTACTGCAACTGAAATTAGCTACCACATCAAAATGAGCTACCATCCATTCCTTTGGCTGAAATGTCACATGGTCTCTAAGTTAAAGGGATCTCATAAATATTGAGACACACACAAATATTTGAAATAGCAGTTTCTGTTACAGTCCTTCCTTTGGTTCATATATACATAAAACTATTTGTTCTCTTCTTCCTGTATAGTCATTTAATACCACCTATCTTTGTGATTCACAGTCCTTTCTGATAGCATTATCATTTTGGAAATGTGTTCTTTCTTCTAATTCATGTACTAAAATGAAGAAAGTGTTATTTCTCCCCCCTGCCTATAATGCACACAACTTATACCTATGTGAGTACTTATGAAATGGGGCTTGCTAAATACAATAGATACAATGGACCTTTCTAGTTGGAAAGGGAATTATGGGGACATGAGGGAACATTGAGTCCTATTCCTGTTCTCTGGGTGTAATTTTTTGTTGTTGCTGCTTATCTCAGCAAAATCTGGTCTTAGTCACTGGGTTCTTCATTTGCTACTGTCCACTGAGATCAAATGTGAATTGGAATTGGGAGTTTATAGCAGATCCTGTTGTATGTGCATACTGGACACTCCCTAGTCCAGCATTAGGTAAAAAGTATTTTTCTAAAACTCTCCACTGTATTTTCAGTGGAGAGTGCTATTTAAAAAGCAACATCTATGTTCTAGACCCATACATTTTTCTGGGTTTGTATTAACCCCTTACCTATCTTGGGGACCCAAGACATAGTAACTGTAGTTAAGAAGAGATTTATCTGGCTCAGAGTTTCAGGGGATTCAGTCTATGATTAGCTCCATGGCAGAAATGGCATGACTGAAGGGCATGTCAGAGAAAACTTCACAGATCATAAGTGTACAGCTTAATATAATTTCATAAATTGGCCCAACACTAACCAAAAAATAAAAAGTCACTAGTTCCTTAAAAAAACCCTTTTCATGCCATATTATGGGTATCAACTTGCTATATCTCCAAGAGTAGCTATTTTATACATAAATCAGTATTACTGAATTTTAAACTTCATTTAAATAGAAGCCAGTGGTGTACATTCTCTTTCTTTTGGCTTCATTTGTTCAACATTATATTTTTACATGTAATACTTGATTCATTGATGTATAATATCTATTTTATGACTGTTCCATAACTGATTTATTTACTCTAAGTGGATGAGAATTTGGGATTTTTCAAGTTTTTGACTTATTATGAAGCTGCTTTAATGAACATTGCTGTGCATGTATTTGTTTGGTATATGACTTAGAGTGGACATATGTAATTGTAGATATAATATTGGCAAAGGTCTTTCCTTAAATACCCTGAACCCTTATTTTCAAACATTTCTGAATTAAAAAAATATAATGGCACTCGCGATGCCTTTTCTTAGACTTTTTATCTTTCTCATTGTGCTTTCTTAATATGAGGTATGATTAGAAAATAAGGTGGATGTTTAAATTAAATTATATTTCAGTAAAGGTTGTATTGCCATTAATCACCCTCAAAATACTGCCTCTTGCTCATAACACATTTATTCCAACATTCTTACCAGTTGCTGAAGCAGTTCTAGAGGTCTTCTTTTGGGAATGTCTTTAACTGCATAGTCAAGGCTGCCATCATGTCCTAAATACTTCAAAACATTTAACATTCCATGATCATTTTGAATTTTGGGGAGAGAGAGAAGTCCCATGGTGCCAGATCCAGTGAATAAAGTGAAAGAGGAAGCATCGTAATGTTTTCATGAGGCTACCTTTCCATTGTATGCTGCTGTGCAACTGCATTCACTTATTTTTTAAATTTTAAGAGAATTAAAAAACAACAAAAATGACACAGAATTTCAAAACTGTAGGAAATTAACAATCGTTATTATATGGCATCTTACTGCCTGCAAAGTATTTGCTCAGATTGCCAGATATAAGTATAAAAAATTGACCAAACAATATAAGCACTAACTGTTCCTTTCAATGAACTAATATAAATGAATAGTACAATTACCTTAGCTATCTTATATATATATATATATATAATATATTTTTTCCCTCTTCCTTCTTTTCTCCTCTCCCCTTTCTCAGTTGTTCTTTTCTTTTGAGCAGTTTTTTTTCCCTCTCACAATATCTATTGTACAATTTGAATTTTATTTACTCTATCAGTTTCTTACACTAGGGAGACAGTGTCATGTTTACACATGATTCTGATTTATTGCACTTATAAGCATAGTTTCTAGTTGTATTCATTTAGCTATAAAAGCCTTGAGTTAATCTTTCTTTAGAGCTGAATAACATCCCATTACATTAAAATACCACATCTTTTATATCTATTCCTCAGTTGATGGGCATTTGAGTTGTTTCCAAGATTTAACTATGACAAATTTTGTTACTATAAACATGGGTGCACATGTATTACTGTAGTATGATGTTCTAATTCTTCTGGGAAGATACATAGAAGGGGAATAGCTCAGTCAAATGGAACCGCTAATTCTAGTGTTTTGAGGAATCTCCACATTGATTTCCACAGTGGTTGCACCAGGCTGCACTCCCAGCAGTATAGAATGGTTCGTTTTGTCCCATAGCACCTTCAGCATTTATTTGTTGATTTCTGGATGATAGCCATTCTTTCTGGACTTTGATGAAATGTCAGTGCTGTTTTAATTTATGTCTCTGAAATGGCCAATGATGTTGAAAATTTTTTTCCCTATATTTCTTTACCATTTGTATTTCTTCATCTGAGAAGTGTGTATTCATCTCAGATGTCCATTTTTGGATTGGGTGTTTGAATTTGGGGGTCTGATTTATTTCAATTCTTTATATGTTCTAGATAGAAGTCTTTTGAATGAGGGACACTTGGCTAAATTATTTTTTCCAATTTGTGAGTTTTCTTTTCATTCTGTAGTTGATTTCTTTTGATGTGTAAAAATTTCTTAATAAGATGAGATCCAGTTTGGTGATTCTTTGAAGAATTTCCCATACAGTTTGGTTTTTGCTCATGGACTCTCTGCCTACCATTGTGCCTTCCAGATGTCTGCCTACTTTCTCTTCCAGTAGATTTAGTTTTCCTGTTTTAATATTTAGATCTTTGATCCATTTTGACTTTAGTTTAATGCGTGATGATAGACATAAATCTAGTTTTAGTGTTCGATGGTTTTGATCACATGCAGAGAAGCTTGTGAAAGTGAGCTTCCAGAACTGCTTCAGGAAGTAGCAGGAGTGATGGGATAAGTGTGTCACAAAAATGAATGTTTCAAGGGGGGTTAGCAACAATATATGTAATTTTTAAAATTAAATACAGTACAGTTTTTGATGTTCTATTGCCGTTCATTAAGTGTAGCCAAAACTTAATAACTTTGGATTTGTCTGCTTCTCTTAAGCCTGATACTTCATCCTTATTTTGTTATTTAAAACTAATAACAATTTTTCCTAGCATTTGTTCACATTTATTCAGAGATGACCATTTTCTGCCTGCCAGTATCCCTTACTTCTTTTCCGAGTGCCTGACCAGGCAGTCAAGGCTGCATGCTGTAGCTTTTAGAGCAGTATTCTCTTTAGAGGACCACTTTCAGTGCTCAGCAGCAAAATTACACTTGGTACTCTGTGAATGAAACCTGAAATCTTAATTGGTTTGCGTAACAAAGGTTTGCTTCTTATTCACATCATAGTTCGTGCTGCAGAACAGTTACCTCTTCCTCTTGGAACCATGCTGTTTCTCTGATCAACACAGCAAGAGAAGAAAGAGCTGAAGTTCAGAGGTTCACAGGAGACACTTTGCGCTGTTGGGAAGTGGATTAGTCACTCACACCTAATCTTTGTTTCTGAAAGTCCAGCACTTACAGCTTCTTCCTGAATGCAGACCAAAATGTTAAACTCATGGATACGTGATAACAATAAATATTCCTGTCCTGTGGTCATTTATCAAAACCTCAAGAACATAAATAAATGAACAGAGCAGTACAAATGTATCTTCCATGCTAGGCCTCCCTACAATTGTGAGACATTTAAGAAACTTAATTTTTCAAGTGACTCATTATTTTACATTTCAAATACAAATTTAGCATACATATATTCAGAGAAAGCGTACCTCTTTTAATGTCAGGTATTAAGCATCATGATAGAAGTATCTGAATTTTAAGCATTGTTATTGCATAGATGTATCACATTTTCCATATCTGTCCACCCACTGAAGAATAGGTGAGCTGATTGTATATCTTGGTTTTTATGAACTGTGCTGTGATAAACATGTACCTACATGTGTCTGTATAGTATGCTGATTTTAATTTTTTTGGGTGTGTAGCAAGGACAGGCATAACTGGATTATATGTTAGCCCTATTATTTGTTAAGTATCCTCCATACTGATTTCTATAGTGGTTGTACTACTTTACATTCCTATCAACAGTGTATAAGTGTCTCTTTTCCTCTATCCTTAATAGCTCTAATAGGGGTGACCTAGATTTTAAAAAAAAGTACATGAAAGTAGCAGGGGGACTCTTAAAGAAGAACAGGATTAGGAAAGGGGTAGGGGAGGGCAAGAAAGAGCAATTGGGGTTAGATATGATTAAAATACAGCAAAAACTGTATGAATATGTCACAATGAAACTCCATTGTTATGTATAATTAATATGCACTAATAAAATATTGATATTGCTTTGGCTTTATTGTTTTTCCACAGTAGTACCATTAATGTTTAAAATTCCCACAAGTAATTGAAATCAAGGGGTATTCTTATACTTCTTTCTCTTAAATCTTACTAAGAGGAAGTCAGTGTGAACTGTTCCCAAATTAATAGGAAAGATTCATCTGAAAACTTTTCCTCATATGTGACCTATGGGATTTCATTACTTCTCATATAATCTCCAGTAAATCAAAAAGTTAACACAGGTCATAGATTTCCAAAAGTGCCTTTGTAACTTCTCAGCCATTCTTTATTATTATTTTTCAGTGCTCACACCAGTTGTTTAAAATAATATCTTCACAATAGCTTCTATCCATGACATCCCCTGGATTTATTACCTTTGGCATTTCTCATTCCTCTATATTTTAAGTTATTATTTGTTATTTCTGAGAGCTTCCCAAGAACTGTTCCTTTCTTTAAAACAAATGGTTTTCTTTATTTTCTGCAATGTTCCCAGTGTTGTCACCCAATGATCTCCAATAAATATTTGTTGAATTTCATGGATGCAAGCTCAGGATGACTCTTTTATCCATCCATTTGCACAAGTTTGATTTAACTTAAGGTCAGCTGCATGGAGCCAAAAAGAAGCAATAACAGTTCATCCAGATGTTTGGTCTCCTGTGAATAAGATGGCAAAAGGAGAAATTCCAGAATTTCTCTGTCTCTTTTAGATGTTATTCCAGGTCTGATGTCACGTCGTACTTTCCGTTTGCATTCAAGAACATGAGTGAACACAGAAGTACAATGTATCTTCTATGCTAGACCTCCATACAATCATGAGACACTTAAAAAGCCTAATTTTTCAAGTGACTCATTATTTTACATTTCAAATTCAAATTTAGCATACATATATTCAGAGAAAGAGCGCCTCTTTTAATGTTGGGTGTTCAGCATTATGACAGGAGTATCAGAATTTTAAGCATTGTTATTGCATAGACGTACCACATTTTCTGTCCTTAGCAGTGGCTTTATTCTCAGTGTTTAATGTAGATAGAGTGCCAGTCATCACATCTTCACTCCAGGTAACACATGGATAGAGACACAGAAGAGAAGCAGACAAAAGGCTCATAAAAACTCTTTGTGTTTTTTTTTTTTTTTAAACTCACGATTCATCACTTTACCACACCCATTGATGTGTGGGTGTGTGTTTTCTTGAGTTTTTTTTTCTTTTAAAGAGAGTAGTAAATGAGAAACAAACAAAGAAATAGAACAGTAGCAGCACATGATATGTAATGTAACAACAACGGTTGATTCATATTATTTTGTCTTGAGACTGTATCACTTTGAATGTTCTTGCTTCAATTTGTTTATGTTTGCAATACTGGTACACTGTTCCTCTTCTTTTGGTGTTTTATAGAAAAGGATGCTCAGCAATTCTACTTACCTACCTCTGCCAAAGTGTATATAACGAAGCACACTAATTCCAGTAGAGTTGGAGAATATACCTGTATCCCAGTTCACCAATTCTTGGTAAAGAAATGGAGTATTATAATTGAGGAAGAAAGGTTTGAGTTAATGTATGTCTAGGAAATCTTAAGTTTTTGACAAAACTGGAACCAGAAAAGCCAGTATCTCTGAGGAATGCATGAAGCATAAAGGAACAGTTAATAGTCACTGGCGTAGATGTGCGGATCAACCAGATTTGAAATGAAGCTGGAATGTTTTATAAGTTATGTGTACTTGAAAAATATCTACCTAAATTTCATTTTTGTATTTATATAATCATCATAACATTTCTCTATATGTTTGATATCTATTTTTAAGATTTCAGTGAAATGATTTAAGTGTAACTAGCACTGGATGTGCAAATGTATTTTCCTCCTAGTACCATCATTTTCTGTCTTGTCTGGCAATTGCTTCATTTAGTAGAAAAAAGATTGTCTTTTATAAAAAGATGTGGTTGAATTCCAACCTATATCCAAGATATAATCTTTCCAAGGACTAGCTTTCTTATCTGTAAAATAGCATTTTCAGTATTGTTTCTTATTGTTATAGTGAGAATTACATGCAAAACTGTAAGTGCACTTTTCCAATATGGGACAGTACAGGACACAGACAGAATGAACATTGATTATTTTGCCCTTATTTACAATAATGTACATTTTCTTTTTTGTGCTTTTCTAGTAAATTTATCGAATTCCCCCAATCCAGGATATGCTGAACACTGCTGGCAGCTGCTTACCTCGTTGTGTGTTAATACTTAAAAGGTGAGTTAAATTTCTGTTGTATTGAGATTTTCATCAGAAATACAGTAACAAGGGTTTTAGTATATGAATTATTTCTTTTCTTGCCTTTGAAACAAATACTGATTAGAAATCAACAAGTGCAAAAACATAAAGAGAAAATGCTTTGCATGACACATAGTAGGGGCTCAATAAATATTTGATGAGTGAATTATTTAATGATAGGATAGATGGTTGAATATATTTATATCTTCTTGATAGCTTCATCTCATGGGGTTTTTCTACCAAGGAATTTTCAAGAACTGATGAGTTGGCTACTGCATGGTTGCAGTTACGCTTCCTGTGTTTATTAGATTCTAAGTCATACTGGCAGACCTCCCCTGTACTGTTCAACTTGGTGAATGTTACAGATTCGACTAAATGAACCGTAGCAATATAAAATAAGTCTTTGCCAAGGAAGAGTTTAAAGTGAAACCATTGCTTCTTAGTATCATCAATTTCTCACCAAAAACTACATAACATTGGAGAATCACATTAAAATAAAAAGTCTTATTTTCCTACAGATTTTCAAAGTATCTTAGCAATCATTTGTTGGTGGTTGACTTGAGAATTCTATATCCTTTCATTCAGCTGAATGATTTATTTATAGTTTGGCTAATGAAGATTGAGCTTCATGGTAATAAACTGATAAACTGATTTTTATGATTCTTTTTCCTCCTCTTTAAATGAGAGAAGTAAAGTGTATTATCTAAGATTTCATTGATTTCTAACATTCTATGGTTCTAACAATTTGTTGGGTAACCTCATAGTATCCTCAAAACCCAGTCTTCTGCTTACTGCATGAATTCTTTTTCTTCTTCTTTTTTCTGTATGACATCTCTGCCAGAGGGTCAAGCAATTTTAGCTTGAAAAATCTCTTATTAAAGAATACCTCTTGGGAAAGATAACTCCACTGTCAGGACTTTTTAATTATGAAATAGTTCTTTATTTTGAGACAGAAGTTTTCTAGGTAATTTCTACCCATTAGATCAAGTTTTTCTGCCTTAAGGAAAAGTGTAATGCTTCTTTGCTCTGACAGCCTATCAAATATCCTCAACTGTCATATCTAACATAGGCTTCTTCTCTAAGCCAAGTACATTCAGTTCCTTCAGTCATAAACTTATATGACAGTATCTCTAGACCTGTAAGATTTAACAGTCTCTTCCAAATCCAGAGTTAATGATCCTCAATAAATTTATCATAAGTCTCTGCAAAACAAAAAAACCCACTAAAAATATGCTCTAGAGTATGGGAAGTAAAGATGGATTATTTTCATATATTTAATTATTTCATTTTTCCAAGATAATAATTGTAATTCTGAAGTTACAAAACTAGCTTTTGATTTTATTGCATGAAGCAATATTTGTGAACTTATGTCACAACATTTTATCCATTATATGATCAAAATCATCATCACTGCATCATGTGTAGTTATTCTTGTTTTCTGGTTATTCTGTATGTGATAGAATGTAGAATCATGTGAAGTTTGTAAATTCATCTGTAAGTATAGCTTTACCGATCATTTCTGTCTTTACATTTGTACAGAACATCATTTCTGGGTTAGTTTTATTTTTAAAACATATCTGAAAAATATCTAATTCAAGTGGGAAATTTCCTTGACCTGATAATTTTTAATAATGAACCTGTATATAAACATATACACTGGCACACGTATATATTTGAGTTGATAAATAATTTTATTTATATATAATGATTTTCTTTAAGTATAATTGAGAATTATTTTAAATTAGTAGCACCAAGATTAACCATGAGCATAAAACCATAAATGTCTACTTTTTAAAGTTAATGATGATTATCTTGAGGCCATTACAATAAACTTAGGAATATAAAATGAATGTTTTTTTGCAAATTTAAAGCTGAAAAAATTATACAGTTGACACTTTAGTTATAATGAGAGAAAATTTTGTGAAATGTCTAGAATATAACCTACATTATGTGCATAAGAACCATTCAGAAATTTTGTACACTAATGATTATCTCCAGTTTGGTTACCATTTGTGTATTTTCAGTATGATTTGGAAGTTCATAGTAAAATAAGGAGACATTTTAAAAATTCAATTTCAAATTCATTTCCAGTACTTCTAATGAAACTTCATGTAGAGCCTTTAAGTGGAGAAATCTGTTCCCCTGAATATCAGTTAAGCTTAGTAAAAACATATATTTACTGAGAATTTGGATTTGACTGAAAATTTTCAAGTGAAATAATCCTTATTTTGATTATTTGTGCAAATCTGTCTTTTTGGTCTACCAAAATGATGGTGGATAAAAGGTCTTTATCACAAGGTTTTTCTCACTGTAGTAAAGCTCTCAATTGAGCATTAAATGAGTTCACCAAGCTATTTAAAGGCCTGAAATTGCACACTTTTGCCACTTAGAAATTATTTTTAGTGCTATTTTTAAAGCAGGTATGATGTTTTCTAGTTTGGTCAAGATGAACGTTTGTTATCCTAATGGCAAGAAAGATTCCCTCTTTCAGGCAAAAGTCAACCAGTTCTATGATAAGGATTGGAGAGATATTTGAGACAGTAAATTCCCATCCATGGGTTTGCACAGTTATGTTTTCCTTCAAAAAGTTTGAAATCCCTTGATCAACTTAAGGAGCGCAGCATTTTTTCAGATGTCACCAGTTGACATTTAGTTCATTGTGAAATCACAGCAGAGTATATGCCTTATGACATGGCGTCAGTATTAAAATCATTGTCCTTCCAAACTCTGTCACTTAAAAACATTTCATGTCAGGTCTCAATAGAAAAAGATCTCTCCTTTTCTTCTCTCAGGAGTCTGCCAACTTTAGTCTATGTAGTTTTGGATGTGTCTTCTGGCATTTACTTAGAGGCTCATTCAGTTCCCAGACTGCATGGTTTTGCTCTTGAGATGACTGGTCATGAGAGTTGATACATGGAATCTTGCCATGTCTAAGGTAGTACAGAAGTGAGTCCACACATTGGAATTTAAGGATCATGTCACATTTCAAACATATCCAAGGTATAATGCTAGAATCGCATGCTAAAGCCCTGAAACACCAGCTCTGAGTTAATACTCTGTGAATAGTATACATGGTGCTTGGTCCCAGATAGGGAACATTTTTAAATAAACTGAGAATTGGGCTCAGGAACAGCCTCACTTGCCATCACTCCGATGACATATTAGTGATCTTTGTGCTGACTGTCTCAGCTTTTGGCTCAACAAAGGGGAACTCCACGTAGGCTCATGAAAGAAATATCTCACTGCACTACAAACCACAGCTTCTCGCCCCTAAGCACTTTATCCTCACTGTGTCCACAGGGCAAAAGATGATCTGCAGAGATTGTACTTTCTCTCTGTAGATCCAGATGAAACTTTTTGAGGTTTTGAGGCACTTTAGATAGTCTTTCTTCAATTGTGATGCTAGACAACTATAACAATCCCGGTTTGAAAGCTTTACGGTTATTATGGGCTCCATGGGGATTTGGGTTATAATACCAGTTATGCCACTGGGATCCAGACACTTAATATCTGAGTGTGAGGCATATTTAGATTGACAGTGGAGATCAAAGGAGATGAGTAGCAGCTGTAGTTCTGAAGCAACTATATTAATGGGAGATGTGGTTCATTTTTTTAATCATTCTTTTGCTAAACTCCGTTGGGAAATGTGGATCCACTGGAACACTGAAAATGCTTCTTTTTCTTCAACATCTATGGAGAAGAGGATTCTCATAGTGTATCAGACAGATTGCACAGCCCTGGTGCTCATCATATCTGCAAGGTTATCACACAAATGACAGCCTAAAGCTGCCATCATCAGGATCTGCATCAGATTACTTATGTGTGAATGTGCCTAACTTTTGTCCTTCCTCAACTTCCTTCCTTAGTTTCTTTTTTTTGTAATTTTAAAAATTAAAAAACTGGGGCTGGGGATTTAGCTCAGTGGCACAGCGCCTGCCTGGCAAGCGTGAGGTCATGAGTTCAATTCCCGGCACCGGAAAAAATAAAAATAAAAATAAAAATTAAAATTAAAAAGCTAACAAAACAAGAATAAAGACAAAGTCAAAACAACACATACGTATGGTGAAGCTCGGCATCATCTCCAATGTCTTTTTTAAAATTATTTTTACTGTTTTTTACTTGTTACTGTCTTTGATTGTTTGATCGCTCTTACATTCTTATGTCTAATGGACTGAGCAACTTCACTGAAGATAACAGTATGTAATTTAGCAACCATTGTAAATTTCTATCATTTTATCTTCCTTAGTTTCTTTTCATAAATGAAGCCTATAGAGAAGTCTGAAAGTTTACCTTGGCCAAAACCTCTCTCTCTCTCCCCTTCCCTCTTCACTCTCTCTCTCCCTCCTCCCTTACTTCCTCCTGAGACAGGTTCTCACTACATAGTTCAGATTGGCCTTGAATTCACTGTGTAGCTCAGACTGCTCTTGAACTCCTGCCTCCCTGGTATTGGGATTACAGGCATGCGTTACCATTCATGGTTTTTCTTGTTTTATCTCTCATTTATAAATCTCTTAAATTTCCAACTCCTCTCTGGGTCTGCTTGGTGGAGAACCCAGATAACATAAGGAGATCAGAATTTATACTCTACTTTAGTTCAATACTTACACTATTTTTCATTCATTAAATAAGAAAATAATTCTTTCTACCTGAATTTTGTTGTGAAGATTAAAGTACCTTAAATATTTAAATTATATAAATAGTATAGGAGGTTGTTCAATTGGTTTTCATCCTTCATTTGAAATTATATGAATTAGGAATATTTCAAAATATACTACCAAATTTTAAGTTTGTTGCATGCAAAATTTCTCACTTGGATTGTAACTGAGAACAGTTTAGAATAGAGACATTTGAACTTATTTTTTTAGTTTGTGTTTTCTAGTTACATCTTGAGTTCATGTAAAATTCGGTGACCTCGGATTTGTTCACGATCATCTTTCTCTTCCAACTTCCTATCTTACGGATTTCACACCATTCTTCTCCAAACAGGCCTTTGGAGAGAAGCTTTACCTTTTCTGAACCTTCTTGATTTTTTATGAGTGGCTTAGTTGTATTTCGGCCTTGGAATATTTGCAGTCCAATTTTTTCTTCATCAAATCAATATTTTGATTTCAGTTGGTGTTAGATTGCTGTACTTTGTAGTATGTAGTTTAAGGGTAGACATGAGGTGCAGTGAAAAGGAATGCAGTCTAGACTTTTCCCTTGTTTGAAACATTTATATTGTGCTTACTAGTTACAGTCTGAACACATAGAGAACAAGTTATAAACTTCTTCCTTTTAAAGAAAATTAGAGTCTATTAATTTAAAAGCTATGTATAAGACAGACTTGCCTTACAAAAATAATTAACTATGAAGTCAAGTATATCAGTATAATATTAGTTTCAACCTGCATTTTTGTGTTTGAAGCATATATATATATTATATTTTGTGAAACCTATATACCTATATCTATAAAACATGAACTCAAATTAACCTGAAAGTCATTAAAATTGAATACATCAATATATCTTAAAAGAAAGCTGATGTTCAAAATATTAAAAAACATGTTTAGAAACATGAATCTGTTCCCCTTCAAATATTTCATCAAAGATCCTTTGAAACAGAACTAATAATGCTAACTAAATTCTATTATAACAAAATAACTAAATTCTGTTATAAGAAGATAAAGATATTTAAAGTCTTCACTTTTTAAAATTGCTACTTTTGGTAGCAATTTTAGAATTACAAAAGACTAAAAATACAGACCTATATTGGCTTCCTCCGCTTTTCCTAATTATTAACACCTTACACTTGTATGACACATTTGTAACCACTTATGGACTCACAGATGGACACATTACCATTAAAGTCCATAGTATATTCATATTCCCTAATCTTTTTAATCTGATGTCCTTTTCTGGGATTGCCTTAGAGATACCACATTACGTTTAATTGTCATTGTCCTTCAGCTCCTCTTGTCTATGACATTGTCTCAGACTTTCTCTAATTGATGTCCTTGACAATTTTGAGGTGTACTGGTCAGCCACATTTCTGGGTATTCCTTTATTGGAATTCACCATGTTTTTTCTCATGATAAACCTAGGTGATCAGTTTTGGGAGGGAAGATCACAAAAGTAAAGTGCTATTTTTATCATGTCACTTCAAGGGTGCTGTCAACATGATTTATGAGTGGTGGTGTTGAGACTCACTACCTGGTTGAATTATTTCAGTTTTTCCACTATGAGTTTACATTTTCTCTCCCTCCTCACCAATATTGTACACCCTAGGAGGTATGCATGGTCTATACATTCAAAGTTATTTTCTCCCTCATTAGGAAAAAGTATCTACATAGATTATCTGAGATGCTTCAACACCAGAGATTTATTTATTCATCTTCATTTATTTTGTCTTATTCATTTATTTATGTCCCTATGATATAATGGCTTTTTATTTTCTACTTTGAGATATACTTTAAAACATTAAGTTGTTCCTATAATTGGTCCAACTTTGGTCATTAGAAGGTTTTTCTTTTTAATTGGTACTTGTGTCCCTGTGGTACACCTCCAGAATTGTATGTAATATTTTCTTTCATTACTTCCTTATTTTCTCACAACAGAAAAGCACATCAACTCAGTCTTGGGTATTTCCTGTCCTGTTCCTGGAATGAGCCATTTATTCTTTGTGGCATAAAATTCTACACATTTTGATTAATTCATAATGTAATATATCTACCATCACAATACCATACAGAATATTTTCATTATTCTGAAGAAACTACTAATTCCTGTATTTAATAACCTTAGCGTATTTAAAAACAGAAACTATAAGCCTGTGTGGTGGTGTACACCTGTAATCCCAGTACTGAGGAGGCAGGCATTCAGGACCAGTCTGAGCTACACAGTGAGTTCAAGGCCAGTCTGAACTATGTAGTGAGACTCAGTATCAGGAGAGGGGAAGGGAGGAAGGAGGGCAAGAGAGAGAGAGAGAGGGAGGGAGATAAAGGAGAGAGAGAGAGAGACAGAGAGAGAGAGAGAGAGAGTGTGTGTGTGTGTTTGGGACCAGGTTGTTCACACAGACCTGCAGAAAGTTTGTACCATCTAACTTGCCGTTACTTAACTGTTTGATTCTTTCAGGGGGCTTCAGTTCTTGGTCAGTGTCTGATAAACTCAAGCATTTGCTTATTAATTCAAGAAACTTAGAACCCTACACTTGACTTATGGCTAGGTTTTTATTCATGTATTTCCCATCTGGTTTGCCCAAATGTTATGGTGGATATAGTGTGTCAACTTGAGGAGTCTAGAAGTTTAACTAAGTAACTCAGCAGTTCTGCATCATGGGGTGAAAAGGACCTGCCCTTCCTGCTCTCAGATGTTGTTCACTGTGTCCACTTGAGAAGTTTAGAAGGTTAACTGTGAGTCAGCAGGGAGCCAGAGTCCTTACTTTGTATTCATCCTGAGCCTGTGTAAGAGGAGGGCCCCAGAGAAGGTGTGGGCATGGGCAGCAGCCAGCATACAATATAAGGGAGGAAGGAAAAGAGGCCTTCCACCCTTGTGCTTTTGCTGCTTTTGCTATCTTCTGCTGCCTTGAGCTGTTGCCCTGTGCCACACCACCCTGCCTTGGAGCCAGCTGATTACAGACTGAAATCTCCACAAACTGTGTGCTAAATAAACCTTTCTTTCCTTCAATTTGGGCATTGGGCATTTTGTCTCAGCAACTAGAGAAAAAATAACTAAGACACCAAAATTAATTTTCTTTGCATTATTCTTAGAGAAGAATTCTCTGTCTTCAGGGTATTAAGGTGAAAGCAAAGCTGTTCAGAATTATCTTGTTTTATATTAAAGCCTCTGTCATAAAAAAATTAAACAGTATCTATAGAACTTCCAGACTTTCATCAGTCAGGAGCATAATGACAACCTTGATTGCATGGAGGTACAAACACTTAAGCTTGTGTAGGTAGACCCACAGGAAAATTTCCAAGAATTTGTTCATCATCAATACTATAGGAGATTCTCTAAAATTCTGCTTTACCATGTCTGAGTCACATAAGCAAATTACAGCAACATTACAGTGGAAACAGTCCTTGGCACTTAGTGCAAAGCTGGAATCTGAGACTTGGTCACTTACCGTTCTGTGGTCCATGTGGCTTTTAGGTAAATAATATCATTCACAGAAGCCAAGAAAGGACCTGCGTCCCAGATCTGGACAATTAAATATTGTATACCATTGACTCATTAAGACCTTGGAAACCTAAGTGTCGCAAAATGGACCAATCCAAGAGATTTAGTGTAAATTCTGATACTTTAACTGAAATATTTACAATTTAAAAATCCTTCTTCAGAATTCGTATATTATTAAAAGTGTTACAATCAACATGGAAAGTTGTCAACCTGACCACTTGTAAGAAGAAATCATGTGATCGTTTAGTGATTGTGTCAACCTGAGTAGTAATCGCTGAACTAAATTATCAGTATGGCTCTAAGTGTGCCTGAAGGGAATTATTGAAGAGAGAGAAGACTCAGCTTGGGTAGGCTGGGTCTCATTCTCAGAATGGAATAAAGGGGAAAGGAAGAAGGAAGTTTCTCTTTTGTTTCTTTGGAGGAGCTGCAGTCTTCACCTTCACCTTGTATGTCATACGATTTCCAGCGCAAACCCTTCAGCCTCCCGTGGCAGGCACCTGGGCTCCTGTTATGCTCTACACTGAGCTCCAGGCCAGTGACTGAATCCTTCAGTTCTCTGGCACACAGATATCACATTTCCACTCTTCCATACCTGTCTATCCAGGTGGCCATTGCAAGCCAACCTTAAGTCCTTCCATATGTCATATATTTTGCATTAAATCTGTTTCTCTAGTGAGCACTGACTGATACAACTTGCCTTACGTTAAAGAACAAATGATCATGTTACCACGATACATTCAGCTGAACTGTGGAGAAATGATGAATGCCGACCACACGATTTGAAGACTTGCATCCAATTATGCTGGTGTGCATCGGTGTATAAGAGAATTCTAGTAACACAGGTTAAAAAAATGAACCCTAGCCAAATTCAAGTAGGCTTTTCTTTACCTTATAACTCAATAAATAGACTATAATATACCCTAGTATATAGTATTATATACCCCAAGGACAGTGTCCTCTCTAAAGTTATCTTTTTTAACATGGGAAAGGAGGGAGTGGTGGAGAAGAGAAAAGAGTGGTCATATGGCCTGATAACTATTGTTTGAAAGAGGCAGAACTCAGTACATGAAAGGCTGAGAAAGAAATTTGAGTTCACCTGATCAAACTAGTGAGGCCTTACCTCACAATAAAAAACACAAAATTGAAAAGGGCTGGAGACATAGGTCCCTGTGAAGGTCTAGAGTTCAATCCCCAGTACTGAAAAAAAATCTTAAAATATATAAGATAAAAGAGGAATAATTCTTCTTTAGGGTGTTAAACACGGCCATAATTTTCTCACAATTCCTAATTTCTCATTTATTAAATATTTTTCAGTTCAAGTCACAGTAGCAGGTCAAAATACTGTCTTTGCATCTTTTAAAATAATGATGTCATCAGTAGCCCCTTCATCAGTGTCTTGGTGGCAATGAGCACAAAAAATCTAAATAACTCTTTAAAGAAATAGAAAATCTTGTTTAAAAACCTGAAGGTTTACACCAGACTGAGGAAACATATTTATGAAATTCAAAGGAATGGTTTAGAATTACGTAGTGAGATTTGTTCGCTATACTTAGTATCAAAGGTTATGAATTTAGGTTTGTTCAAATGAGATTCCAAAAGCATTGAAAGGGGTGTCACTGCCAGCTAGCTATTTCACAACTTGAACAATTAATCCATTACAAAAAACAAGCTTCTTTAAATATTTCTCAGCATTGCTAAGAATAGATTTGCAAGGAAGTTGTAAGAAGCTATTGCATCCAGGTGGTTCTCCAGGCAATTATCCTAATGGCTCAATAGCAAACATTTTTAAGTACATTTAAATTGTATTTTAAAGGACCTCAAATTAGATCAAATATTAGAGGTTTTTTAATTCCAATGTATAGTCAGTTTGTATAGTTATAGCTAAAACCCCAGACTCCTCATATATTAGCCTAGTACAGCTGAAAGTCACAAATAATCTAGACTTTCTAAAAAATTTGCATCTAATAAAATTTAATGATATTTTATAAAGAATGTTCATAGTCACATATTGTTTGGAAAATTTTAGTTCTAATTTGTTACACTTAATAAATTTTCACATTTTCTTTCCTTTACCCATCATTTTGTTGTTGCATACGAATGTTCAAAGGCTTCTCCTTTATCAGGTCAAAACTCCAACAACCATTCTGTGACTTTCTCAATATCTCTAACTGTTTTAGAATTTTCAAATACCTTGTTCCATTTCCTTACAATACAAATGAATTTATCTCTTTGAAAAAGCGTGCTCTTTCTTTCTTCATCTGTCTACTCTGCTTCTGGGTAGGTACAGTAAAAGCAACAGGGGAGGAAAACTCAAAGGTGAGATAAAAGAAATATTGAGGTACTTAGCAAATTGTATTCTAATTAGATATATTTAAAAGTTTTAAACTAAGAATCTTTTAAATAGATGGAAATAATATCAAAGAAGTTAAATAATTCTCAATGAATTCAATATATTTTGTTTTTGCTGAGATGTCTACACCATTAATATAAAACTTAATTAATTAGAAATGGATTGTTTTGTCACTTAAAAAATTATTGCAAAATTTCTGCTGTGGTTTTGCTTTTAAGTTTATGAATCAAACCTTAATGGGTATAAAAAGGAGAAGCATCTCTTTGAAGCCATATGAATCTTTTAATGTCCCTGTTATACTGCTTTTCACTGATAATCAGTGTCTGTAGCAAGAAAGTCATCTTAATACCTCTGCCTGGGGCCAGTATATCACATCTCCTCTCCAGGACATTGTACATTAAGTTGGTAAAATGGTAACTTAGACACAGTAATTATATGTTCGTTTTGTCAGTTTGATTTTAATTTGAGATTAGCATATTTTTTCTATCAATAAGGAATTTTTGATGAGGATAATACTAGAACTGAAAAAGTAGTAAGCAGAGTTTAAAAGATGGCAGTATTTGTCACACGCTTTTACTTTTGAAGGTGGCGAACTGTATTTGCTGGAATGTAAAATAAAATGGTTCATTCTCAGTGGGGAATATTGCTTGCAGATATGCTCCAAATTCCAGCATAAACACAGGGAAGGTTGAACTATCATGTAATACGTCCAAAGTATCAGTTTTAGGGTAAGAACATATATCTTTGATTATAAGTCACTTAATAATAATGAGCCCTTTTACTGAGTGTTTACTATGTGATACACATTGTACTAAATTCTTTATATATATTATTATTTGATACTTCTATTTTATGAATTTGCTATCATCTTTATTGTTATTATTCTTAATATAAAACTAGAGGCTGAAGCTTAAAGAGTTAAAGAAAAGTTACTTATAAGCATGAAACAAATAAAAGACCAAGAAAAAAAACCACCCATTCAAACAAAACTGCAGAGACAAGGCTCATGCACTTATACTGGGTCTTTATTTGGTGATTAAAAATCAACTGCAAGAAAGACAATGCTTTCAATATCATGGAAACAGAGAGTAGAGAGTGGTTACCAGAGGCTGTGAAGGGAAGTGATGGATAAAATTTTCTCAGTGGGTATGATGTTACAGTTAGAAAGGACTAATAAGTACTGCTGTGCTAGAGTAAAATAGGAAAAAAATAGTATTTTTCAAAATAGCTAAGAGAAGATACTTCAGATACATTTGCCATGTATTATACAGTTTTACCATCACTGGACACAATACTTGACACCCACAGTTTGCAGCAGGTATCATTTAATTTAGTTAATGCTTCAGGAGATTCTATTCATCCTTGCCTAGCGGCAAGGGATGAACATCATGGTGGAAGCACATGGAGGAGCAAACTGCTTAGTTCTTGGAGGCCAGAAAAGAGAGAAGGGAAAGAGTGCCAGAAAGCAAAGATCAAGGGGACCTGCGACAGTACCCAGAGCCACACTCCATGATTCACCCATCTGTACCTACTAGTGTGCTCCACCATCTCCTTGGTGGGCATCAACGTCAGTCAGCCAAGCTGGGATTTTACCCTGTGATAGTTAGCTGGTTGTGTAGATTTGAGGAAGAAACATCCAAAGAGATTGGATCAACATAGTTCTGGGTGTGGAAGACCCTACAGAGGCTTGTCGCCTAAATGGTTCAAAAGGGGAACCAAAAAAGAAGGGCTGTTTCTGTTTCTTCAGAGGAGCTTCAGTCTTGGCCTCCACTTTAGATACCATCTCCTGGCTTCCAGGACAGATTCTTTTTGGTTTTCCATAGCAGACTCTTCAGGCTCTTGATGAGGATATGAACTTGCATGGGGACACTACGCAGAGCTCCAGGCCTGTGATTGGATCCTTCAGATCTGCAGCCCCCAGACAGATCTTTTGCACTCTTCCACACCTGTCTCTGTGTGCCACCATTGTAAGCCAATCTGGTGAATGCTTACATATTTGTATATGTTGTATTAAATCTGCTTTTCTAGTGAGCACTGACTGGTACAAACCCTAACCACTTCTAACTTGTCAACTTCATACCCAAACACATCTGGTCAAACCGTACTTAATCTAGAAAAAAGCACAATTTCATTGTTTCACCTAACATGACACAGTTATACTGTGTACAACCGAAAATGTGACAATTCTCTCCCCAAAGTCTCAACAGTTCCATTATTTTTCAAAAATCCAAGTCAAAATCTTTTCTGAGGCTCAAAGCAAGTTTCTATCTCTGTAAAAATATAACAACCAAACACAGGTTCCAGAATTGTAAGATACAGTGGCACAGAGTAAACAGTCCCATTCCATGAAAGCAGGATAGGAGGATAGGGAAGAATCAGAACAAAGACAGATCAAAACCCAGCAAGGCAAACATTAAGGCTTGTAGCTCCGTGTCCAGGGTTCAGGGGTCGCACAGTGGTAAAAAGTGAGTCACAGTCGACAGGTCTCTTCCGTTGGGTCAGCACCACTCATGATGACCCATTTTTTCTTAACAGATGTTTTATGTTCCTGACATCTCCCACGTCCTGGCCGATCCACTACACCTTTGATTTCCGTGCCGCAGCTTTAATTGCTACCTCTTGAGAGGCTTTCCTGCCTGCTTTCCAGGTCTACTTTTGTCATCTGAGTGGAAGCCTCCTAACCAAATAAATCGTACATTCTACATCTAGAAAACCAGCATTGTGTGAACAACACTGAGGTCTTCTGGCTGTGAAAACTGCAGCTAGGTCCTTTTAGTATAAGTGAGCAGAGGCCTCTGGGTGCCTGGATGGCTTTTCCCTGGAAGATACTTCTTGAGCAGGGACCCATGGGCTTTGTACTCAAATTAAAAGTTTAGGGCACCCTGAGCCTTTAACAAGCAGGAAATTACTGACTTCTGTGTTGCCTTGAGAAATTTTTCATTTTGTTCTTTCAATAATACTTAGTTTCTTTTTAAAGGCAATGATTTCTTTCACAGACATATTTCCTTTGGTTCAAAATTTAAACATGTATTCTTTCTGGAGCAAAATTTAATTTTTTCAAAATTTGCTGCTCTGGTTTTTGTCCCCATTTGTCAGTGTAAATCTGGCTATGAGCAGGCAGCAGTACACATGCCACAGCTTGAATGCTGGGCTGCCTTGGAATTTCCTTCACCAGATCTGTTAGTCTGCCACTCTTAAGCTCAGTCCCTGGCAAAGTCTCAGGACATGGGTAAAATGTAGACAAATTTCCTGCCAGAGTTTAACACATGTGGCCTGTGGGAATGGAGTCCTTGTTCCTAACTGAAACCTCATGATCTTGGATGGCTAACTGATCTTCCTGGGGCTCTGAGTAGTCACCCAACAGGTTCTGCTTACAGACTTGTAAGGCCTCTCCAGTCTGTATCTCCAAACCTTTCCAGACTCCTTCCTGAAACCAGTTCTAAAGGCTTCTGAACCTCCCAATTAAGGCATGATTAAAACGCTAGGTAATAGACATACCAATTATGTTTACTAGATTATTATTCTATATATAAATAATATATATTCTATATATTATTATTCTATATATCAAAACATGCCATGATATGTTATAAATATATATACTTTGCTATGTGTCAATCAAGAGATATCACTGAAGAAAAGAGAAATAAAAGAAAAACACAGTGTTCCTTAGTACACTGATTCAGAATAGCAATTGATAATGTATACTGGGAAGCTCACATAATATCCACATGAGCTCCAGTCAGGATTCTAGGTCACCTACTGCAAACACACCATGCTTTAATATGGAAGGTTATAGTTCTGATCCACTGCCGCATAGAAATCTCTTGGGCACCGAAACTGCGTCACACCACTCCCTCCCTCCTTTATTGCCACTGCCTCTCCAAAGTTGATGGATTTTATTGTGCTGCTACCTCACATTATTCTGTTCTGATTAAGTCCACTCTTAGGTGTCTGGGGGAGTCAAAGGGAGGATAGGAGGTCCAATTTAAGGATAAGCCCTCCCAAAGCCCCATGGCAGCATTTATTCCTCAGTGTCCTAGGGTCTTTTATGTTTGCACTTAGACATCTAATGTGTAAATAGATGATCTTTTATGTGTTCATATTACCCAGTGTAGTATGCCATCCTTAGTCCAGATACTATGTCTAACCTACTTTGTGTCTCCCTAGAATCCTAGGGCGCTTCCTCATGTATACTACATTACCACTGCCTCTGGTGATTTGAAAGAACTGAATGCCTTTGTTGGAATGAGGTAATACTGAGATAGAGGAGACATGGGAAATCAGATTTCTTGGTTCATGCTCCAAAGCTCTTTCATTACATGCTAGCACATGATTATACTTCAATAAAGATAATTTGTTCTCCTCTTCTTTTCAGGGACAAACCTTTCATACATGCAATTGTAGGATTTTTAAAAAGGGTACATTGCCTTTATGCATGGAAATGGAAAGTAGGGTCATTAAAGTCTCACTAAAGTAAAAAAATAAAACTTTAAAGATATAAATTTTGAGACTAATGGCTAAAAATTATTTATCATCATTTTTCTATTTCTGAAAGATGACAAAAAAAAAGAAAATCAGAATCCAAAAGATTTTGAAAGCCTCTGTGCCTTCAATTAACTGAGTGAAGCAGGGATTCTGTGGATTTCTGTTCTGCTCTGCCCTTACTTCTTCTCTTGGCCTTTTCCTTGTTCCTGATGTGTAATAAGCACCACGTCTAGAACTGTAGGTTGTTTTGGTTTTGGTTAGTACTTGTGAAATGATTGTGGCTGGAGCTCCATCATCTAGCATCATTCTGAGCTCAAGGAGGGGCTGGGGATTTCGCTCAGTGGGCACAGCGCCTGCCTGGCAAGTGCAAGGTCATGAGTTTGATTCCCGGTACCGGAAAAAAACCCCAAACAAACAAACAATCAAGGTAAGTGCTTCAAAAACTAGGTTCATTCCAGCAATAGGTCAAAATATTTTGTAGAATGAATACAGAAGAGAGACAGGAAATAGAGTCAACGAAAATGAGACCTCCTTTGAAAACTTTCCATTAAAAGGTGAAAGTGAACTGGGTCAAGGGAATTTTGTTTTTGCTCTTTTCAAAAAATGAAATAAAACAGCAAATGTATACACTGAAGAAATGATCCAGAAGAATGATTACCATTGATGATACAGGCCAGTGTGTAAAATTATGTGAATAAGAGGGAACTGATTATGAACACAGAGCAGAAACTTGAAAGATGCCCACCTATACCAGGAGGGAAGGAGACACTGTGTATGCGTGGAGGCAGTGATCAATAGTGGGTAGAGAAACAAGCTTTCACAAGCTGTACTCATCTCTGCGGGTAGTGGAAAGCAAACAGAAAGACAACAGTAAAAGAGATTTGGCATTTTGAAGAAAATTAAAAAAAGTAGGAAAAACTTGCCTAGGAGAGAAGAATAAGAAGTGAGTCAGGCAAATAGATTCAGATTATTAATCAAGGTGCAGCTTTCCTTGAGCTCACGGTTGAGTTTCCTGAAAGGAGTCTTCAAGTTTACACACTCTACCTCTGCCGTGTTCAGCTGGGTGGGAACAGTGGGCAGGGAGGGAAGTGGGCTTGCTGCCACAGATGGGCTTTTTATGAATTGAGAATAATCATAAAAGAAGGGAATATGTGTGTGAACAGGTTAGCCCAATAGTGGCGAGACTATGCGAAACGGCGAACACACAGTCTTCCCTGCCAGCGCCTGCAAGCTGGGTGTATGAGTTGTTTTGTTCTAAACTAAAACATCAGTATTCAGATGTAATTGCAGTGTTGGGACTTTAAGAAAAACAAGTGGGTTTGGGATTGCAATTTGGGCACTCATATCTAAAATGTTCATCATCCCTGGTTTAGACAAGGTAATGACTATAGTAATAGACAACAGAATTAAATAAGCTAAAGAAAACATTGCTGGGATGATATATACTTCCACTCAGTACAATCATTTATTAGAATTAGAGTCTCATGTAGCGGTATGCTAAGCCAAAGGCAGAGAGAATGAGGTAAATTTGTTTTACTTTTAAATATTAAGTTAATCTAAAAACAAGCAACACATACTAAGATACGGAGATATACACATACACACATGCTTAAAGTTATTGTACCACTGATCCTTTTACATTTCTGTCTCAAGAAATTGTTTGGAAGACTGAAATTCCAGACAGCCCTATTCACCAAGTAAATCTTTTTTTTTTTTAATAAGAGAGAATGACGCGATGCATTCTCCCCTCAGATTCAGAGGGTCTATTTGAGTGGTGGAATGTGACTGCCAACAAAGAAAGTCAAATAAACCGATACTTCCCTGCAAAAAGAAAATAAAAAGTCCAGAGAATCCAGTGTTCAGTGCTGCAGTTGTTACATTCCTTTATCATTTCAAGCTGCATTATTGTGGTGGCTTCTCAGCTGTAAAACTGTGGGTGCTGATGCAGAGATAATGAAATACTGAAAATCCCAAACAACAGACACGTCTGCAACTGGTAATGGGCATCCTCCTTCAGTTTATTAACTCCAGCTGTGCTGCTTGGCTGTTTTTGTGAAAAGATGCCACACAAGGTGAATATTGAATGGAAGATAAAGGATCTGATGTCACAAGCAACTGGATCACACAGAATCAAGACAGCAAGCAGAGGAAATTGCACCTCTTTGAAGCACAGCTCCATGTTCATCAAGATAAAATGTGACCCATATAAGTCCCATTCCACGGAGATGTGTCAAGCTGTTTTCACAACAGAACTTGATAATTAACTCACAGATTAAATGGCCAGACAGAACTCTGAGCAATATTCCAGTGAAGTAATTACCGGGTATTACTGGGTGTTTTTCGTGATGATACTAGGTATTATTCTAATACAGAATCCTCTTGTAGAGTAAAATTAAATCATTTAAGAGCAAGAGTGAAAGCATTTGTTGCCTAATTCCTTCCTTTTCAACTGAGTATTATATTTTGAAGCCATGGGCCATTTTAGTTACTGGCAAAAAACACTGTTTCCAAACTTGTAATGACAAAAAAAAAAAAAAAGGTGAACGAAGACTAAGTTTGAAATTTTTCCCAATATATTTGAGACCAACTGGCCTCAAACATAGAAAAAGTACGGTTCCTGTGGGGAAGATCAAGCAAGAGAACCAGCAGGCCTGGCACAGAATAGCTGACCAATTCTAAGAAGAGAAAAACTAGAGTGAGTGTTAACTTTGGAAACTGGCCAAGAATGCACTCCTTTTTTTTTTTTTTTTTTTTTAAATAAAAGGAGGAAAACATTAACAGATGGACAACGTTTTACAACATAGCCAAAGAACAGTACAGACAATATGGAGTCACAAACAAAGTGGTAGGGAATTAACAATGCTTGTTGTATTACATATTGATATCTTCAAGGTGGTTTCTCATGAAAACAGATATAGACATGCAATACTGATCAACCAAGGACTCACTGACAGTTTCTTTCAGCAAAGAAATAGAACACAGTACAACAGCTGTGTTAACTATCCTGTATATACATACTTACAAAATTTCTCCTTCTTTCCCTTCTCTTTTCCCACATCCCAGTTGCCCTTTACCTTTGAGTGCTTTCCTATCATTTCGCAATGTCTATCATACCTCCTAGTTTAAACTAACTCTTTCAGGTTTTATGCTAGTGAAACAATGCGGTGCTTGCACATATATATTTGATTTATTTCACTTATGAGCATGGTCTCTAGTTGTGACAATTTACCTATAAAAGCCTCGAGTTTATCTGTCTTTACAGCTGAGTAATATTCCATTATATAAAAGTACCACAATTTTCTTATCCAGTCCTTGGTGGATGGACATTTGGGTTGCTTCCACATTTTAGCAATTACAAATTGTGCTGCTATGAACATAGGAGCACATATATTGCTGTGATATGATGTTTTTAGATCTTCTGGGAAAATACCCAGCAGAGGGATAGCTGGGTTAAATGGGACCTCTAGACCTAGTTTTCTGAGGAATCTCCAAACTGATTTCCACAGTGGTTTCACCAGTCTGCATTCCCACCAGCAGTGGAGAAGGGTTCCTATTTCTCCACAGCCTCACCAGCATTTGTTATTGGTTGATTTCTTAATGCTAGCCATTCTTAGAATAACTGGGATCTCATCCTACTGAAAAGTTTTTGCACATCTAAAGAAATCACCAGCAGAGTAAAAAGAAAACCCACAAACTTGAAAAAAAGTTTAGCTGATTGTCCCTCAGACAAAGGGCTTCTATCTAGAACATATAAAGAATTAAAAAATATCAGCCCCTCCAAATTCAAAGACCCAATCCAAAAATGGGCAGCTGAGATGAATACACACTTCTCAGACAAGGAGATATAAATGGCAAATAAATATATGAGAAAATGTTCAACATCATTAGTCTTTCGAGAAATGCAAATTAAAACAACACTGAGATTCCACTTTACCCCAGTAAGAATGCACTCTTGAAAGAAGAAGAACACTGAGAAAGTTTCCCTGATGGTGTACACCTCCAAAGTGGGAGAAGTAGTCATGGGACGAGGGATTTTAGAACAGTTTGAGGAAACTCCTTCCTCTAGTATGCGGTAGGGCTGCAAATGCTGTCTTCCACAAGGCACCAGCAAAAACCCATGATCAGCAAAGAGAAGGGAATAGTAAACAAAAGGGAACATAGCAGAAACCTGTCTACTCCTGGGGCAGTGTCAGAACCAAGTGAAATGAGGAGAGTGGGAGCACTGAGACCATACTTTTGAAACTCATTGAGTTAGTGCTAATGTAGGAAACAGTTCATCAGCATAACACTTCCCCACCCCCGTGCACATTTTCATACTCAATCCCCTGCCAGACATAGGGATCCAGACCCTAGTAACCTATCAGATGCAATTGCTCCTTGAACTTCAGCTACAGAGAATGTTAAAAGCTAAGAATAAACCAGAAATAGAACACACACACACACACACACACACACACACACACACAGAGTGGATATGTCAAAAGAAATAAAGAGCAACATTAATGAAACAAGGTAAAATCAAAGTATTTTTATATTAGTTTTCTATGGGTTCATTGAAAATTTCCATAGACGTTGTGGGTTACAATGTCATTTCTTCATTATTTCATAGTTTTGTAGCTCAGAAATGTGGGCATGACATTGTCTGCTTAGGATATCCCTGGGTCAGCACTGATACCTGATCTGAGGCTGAGGATTCTCTTTCAAACCAGCCAGTCATTGCCAGAATTCTGCTTCTTAAAGTTCAAGCACTGAAGTCTCTTTTCTTGATAATTCTCAGAGGAGACCGACCTTAGCAATTAAAGCCACTCTTAGATTCTCCTTGTGTAGATTCCATAATTAGTTCCCAGTATGGCTATTCGTTCCTTACAGGGCAGTAAGGGAATCTGTGAACACTTCACCTTCTTTTAGTGAGTTAGCCAGATTAGATAAGATCCACACAGAATAATTTTTTCAATAAAATCCAAGTCAAATGATTAGTAACCTGAAATGTATTTGCAGGACTTTCTCTGTCATATAGCATATTGATGACAGTAATACCTCTTCATATTCACAATACGAAGATTTGGGAAAGTCATTTTAGAATTTTTGTCTCACATTTTTTTCTATCCTAATTGCTATAAAAATAACTGATTATTTAGAGCAAAAATAGTAGCAACATCAAGCAGATGAAAAAATGAAGGACAAAAGTAGCACAGAGAATGGAAAAAAATAATTGAACATTTCATAATTTCCACCCATGATAGCATAATGTTATTTGGATATAATTATGTACTTTGTGAGCCATAGGGAATCATTATAAAAACTTAAATTTAATATGAATAGTCAGAGTAGAGAAATGAAATGGAATCCTAAAAAAGATATTCAATTAATTCAGAGGTAACAAGGAAGAGAAACCAACTACCAGTGGATAAAACATAAAACATCTAGCAACTTGATTAATTTTAATACAACAGTGTAACTTATTACATTATCTGTAAATGCCCAGATGCACCAGTTAAAAAAGATAATTTTCTAAATTTTATTTTAAAGAGAGAAAAACAAAACAAAATAACAACAACAAAGACAAAAACAACACAACAATACAAATGATACAGAATTTCAAAATAAGATGATAGGAAATTAATAATTGTTGTTAGATTATATATTGTTATCTTCAGGGAAGTTGCTCAGGTTACCATATGTAAGATTGCACAAGCAAACGTTAACTGTTCCTTTCAATTAATCACTAGCAATTAGTGGTATAATTGTTGTAGGTACCTTGTGTGTGTGTATATGTATTTCCCTTCCTTTTCTCCTTTCCCTCACCCCATTTAAAAACCAATATTTTAAAGTTGGGTAAAAATGCAAGACTTGATTCTATTGTCTTTTACCACAACAGAATCAAACTCAAAGAAAGTAACAAACAGCAGAAAAATTCTCAAATATTTGGAAATTTTAAAAATCTAAATGAGGCATGAGTGAAATAAGAAATCTGAAATTCTTAAAGATCTTAAACTTAATGAAAAGAAAAGGCAACATATCAAAACATGTAGCTAAAAAACCAGGAAGAAAAGGAAATGTATAAAAGAAACACATATTTCCAAGGAAAACCATCTCATGTTGGTAATTTAGAGCCCACCTTAAGAACCTGTAGAAGGTAAAATTATACTGAAATCAAGCAAGAGAAATAATAAAGGCAATAGCAGAAATCAATGACACAGAGAATAAAAAAGTTATGAAAATTAAATCTGGTTCTTTGAAAAAAAATCAGTAAAAATTTAAAAATATAATGCAACCTGACCAAAGGGAAGAGAAAGAAGGGCAAGTGGAAATTACCAGAGGCAGAAATGATACATATCTCTCTAGTTCACACTGTAAAAAAGATAGGAGAATACAGTACCCTTGGAAGAAGTAAGCCACTACTTTGCAACTTACAAATTAAGTGGAGAAAAATATTATATATGCTGAAGAAATAGAATTTGGAATTGAAACTTTTCAATGTAGAAGCTCTGGGTCCAAATATTTTCTTTGCAAAACATTTAAATGAACATATAAACTAAAGAGATGAATTTGTGCACAAATTCTTCCAAAAATGGAGAGGAGGAAGCACTTCTTCAATTCAATTTATGAGGCTACCATTTATCTCACAAATTAAAATGTGATTCAATCTTTGAAAATTGCTCCATTGTTCACTAACTTTGGAAAAGTGTCTTGAATCTTCTCATATGTTAAATATACTGTGTACCTTGCCTACCATCTAGCAATCCCACTGCCATGCATTTACCCAAATGAAACAAAATATTTGTTTCTAAAAATTGTCCAGAATCTTACATCTACTTTTTTCATAATCACTAAAACCCAGAAACATCCCTGATGACTTTATGGAGGTGACTGTGCTATAAAACCCCAATATTATGAGAACCTCCATTCTATTTTTCATGATGACTTACTGGTTTGCATAATTCTACATTTTCAGTTTTATGCATAACCCTAACACTTATTTTGTCTTCTGAATAATAGTCATACTAATAGGTGAGAGGTGCTATCTCATTGTGGCTTTAATTTACATTTTTAAAATGATTAATGAATTTGAGTATTTTTTCATATAACTACTGGCTATTTGTATGACTCCTTTTGAGAAATGTGAATTCTAAACTTTTGTCCATTTTAATAGGGATAAGTGTTTTTGTATTATTGAGTTGTTTAGCTCATTATAAAATTTGGATATTAGTCACTTATCAGTTGTACAGTTTGTCAGTAAGTTTTTACTTCATTCTGCGAATTGTTTCCTTTGCTATGTAGAAATCTTCTGGCTTGATAGCATATCCTCTGTCTTGCCCATTTTTGTTTTCATTGCCTTTTTTGGGAGGGTCATATCCAAATAATCATTGCACAAATATATTTCAAAGTATTTTTCTTGTTTTCAAATAGTGATTTCATAGTTTCAGGCTTAACATTTATGGTTATCATGCATTTTGAATTGCTGTCTTTATAAGATGAAATAGTGGGTCTCATTTTACTTTCTGCGTGTAGATACTCAATTTTTCCAGAGCAGTTTATTGAGAAGATAGATTACCATTTCTGTACTGTTCTGAAAAGCAGTTTGTATGTAGATTTAGTTCATGATTCTATGCTCTATGATATGGGCCAGGATGTTTGTTTTTGTACCTGTGCCATCCTGTTTTGGCTAATATAATTTTGTTTAGGTTTTGAAGTCACATAGTGTGATGCTTCTTACTTTAGTCTTTTTGATCTTTTATGAATTTTAGGATCTTTTACTATTTGTGTGTTGATTTTGATTGATATTTAGCAACCTACTACTGGGTGAATTTCCAAAGTAAGTGAAATTAGTATCTGCACTCATATGGCTTTTCCAGTACTGCTAAACATAGTCAACATACAGCATCAACTTCAAGTTGTCAACTGAAGAATGAATAAAAAAAGTAGTATACATATAAAATGAAATATTATTCAGCTATGAAGGAACACATTCTATCATTTAGAATATGGAAAAGCCTGGAGAATATTTTGTTAAGTGAAATAGACCATGAACAAAAATAAATACCATGTGATCTTACTCATGTATATATTAAATATTATTATATATTATAAATACATATTACATATATATAATAAATGTTATAGTAGTATAATATAACATTATGTTATAATAATATATTATGTAATAGTAATTATATTATATTAAACTATATAATAAATGTTACATATTATATGTATTATATATATAATCTGAAAGAAGTTGATCTCATAGAAGTAGGGAAGAATGATGGTTACTCCAGGTTTCCTCGATTAGAATTGATTAGCAGAAAGCAGGGTATTTGAAGATCTTGATCAAAGGATACATATCTACAATTAGATAAGAGGAAGATTCATTAGTAATTGTGTGTAGAATAGACAAATATAAAGTCAAAAATTATATAAACGATTGCTGGAGGTTAGAAATGAGATAGAGATAATAGGTGAGTGGAAGTGGGTAGAATGCTTGTAAAAATGGTTGGAAGAGAGTAGAGTAGCTGCAAAAATCTTGATAAGGTAAAAATTTTCCAAAATTAGCTGCGATGATAGTTGCAGGACTCTGCAGACATACTATAAACCTCTGAATTGCACATTTTAAATGGAAAAATTGTCTGATACATAATTACCTAGTGAAGCCATTTTTAAATGATGGTCATCCATACAATGCAATACTTTTCAATAAGAAGAAACAATTGATATATGCAGTATCACTGATGAATCTTAAATTCATTTAGAAAAATGAAAGAAGGCAGATCCAAAAAAGAGATATAATATATGCCCATTTAAATAATACTGTAGAACAGGAAAAGCTATGAAGACAGAAAGCAAATCAGTGATTATCCAGGCTTTGGTTTGGAGAAAAGGCTTTGACTGTAGAGGGCTTTGAAGGGATTGTGGTGTAATGTAATTTCTGTGGAGCACTGAAAGAGGGATGGCAAAAGAGGAGCTGACCAAAGAAATTTTGGATAATCATGTTTTGACTGTATACTATAAAGCTAAAGGCTAGGGAAGTATTTCCAAATAGTATACTGTAGTTTTTAAATTTGTTTCTGAAAAAGACATGTATTAGCAATTCTCAAACCACATATGTAAATATATTACAATAATAGTCAAATTTTGTATGCTTGGAGCCACATATGTAAATATATTGTAATGATAGTCAAAGTTTGTACATTTAGAGAAAGAAGTTACAAGTGAGCAAGGAGGAAATGCTGGAATGAATCATGAGACACGACACTGAAGGTTGAGGTAGTGTGAATTCATTGAAGAACATACAGCCAGAGAGCTATAGTACAAAACTAATGTACAAAGGTATATAAGAGTGTTCACTTTCACATATATTTCCAATCTCTATCAACTGAAAGGACCTGAACGAAATTGTATGTTTGTACAAGTGAGCACAAATAAAAGGGAAGGTCACGCTTCCAATGTACCAACCTCTACGAAATCAGAGCTGTAGTTGATTCTAGGACTAAGACAAGGAAAAATGAAAAGATCATGAAGCTTCTTGTGATGCCAGCAATTAAGGAAGTGCCTTTGTAAGTAAATAATGAGAACATACTGAAACGATAGAAAATCAACTTGAAGTTTCTTCCATTGGCCAATGCTAAACTAATTTGAGCAAAAATAAATGATTGTACTGAATTGTAACTCAGAAAATGCAAGAAATATATATATATATACAAACCCATGTAAGCGGTATAGGAGAAATGTAACAAATATCGTTAGATGTTAAATGCATCGAGTTTGTGCTCTCACAATGAGGAATGCAGTCAGGAAACAAAGGAGCAAGTTAGAAGATTTTAATCGCAAATAAGGAGAGAAGAATAGCTCCTGGATTTCCAGGAGGAGCTCCAAATGGGGTGACACCAAGGCCTTCTGTCAGGTGTAATTTATGCACCAAAGTCACAATGTTGGAGTACAATGTGGACCAAAATGGCATCAATCTATAGGATTATCAGTATAGCTGCTTAGCTAGTATTGATCCAAGAGGAAAATAAGCCATGTAGCAAGGGTACATGGCAAGAACAATGTTGAGGAAGGGATGGGTCCAGATGCTCCTGTCATTCACCTAGGTATCTGAGCCTGTCTGAACTTTCTGAACCAAGCGATGTTAATTACAATATAATCTCAAGTTATCCTTTAGGGAGGCATGTGGGCTTGGCTATTGCATCTTTACCTTGAGGGTTGGCCTTTTTTAGATGCTCCTCCAGCTCCAATTCTGATGCCTTTATTTTTCACTGATCCTTGAGACCCCCATACCATATATAGTGTTAATTTCTATCTAACTCAGCTGCCTATAATACTAATATAAAGGACTAATTGAAAATTTGATCAAATGAGTAAAGGGAAAAGCCTTTGTCACAGACAACTTCAACTAACAAAGTATGGAAATGATAAGGCAGTTAGAAAATTGCCATTACAGTCCCCATAGTAATGGCTACAGGAAAAAATGCACTGGTAAATGTTAAAATGAGTGGGAAAAAGTTTAAGAACAAGTAAAATACTTGTATGCTCTTGAAGCCATGTCTTCCTCAAATATTGATTGAGTCAAAGGAAAAAAAAAGATATAGAACAAATGTAGGCAAAAAATCTAGCTTAACCTAGTGAGTAGCCTCACCAATAATACAACAAATTGCCACAATACACCGCTTACATTAATGCACTGAGAAAAACAACATCAGTTCTATGCAGGAAGAAAATACTTGTCTTCCTTATGGTCATGAAACGAGTACACAAATTCAAGGCGGAGGATGTTCTACAAAACTCCCAACCAGTAAACACTCTTTGAAAGCATCACAGTCATGTAAATGAAGGGAAAGACCAAGGGACAGGGATCAAAGGATAGTAAAGTAACAGGACAAGTTACTACACCAACATCTTCCATTGGAGCCTGAAACAGAAATAGACATTATTAAATAAGAGATGAAAAACACAAGTTTATAATGTCTTCATTCTCTAAACCCATGTGTGACAAAGGTGAGTTCTAGAACACGATACTCAGAGAAAATTGAAATAAAAAATACCTAGCAATGGTTACAAAATTATTTTAATTTGAAAATTTCTGGATAATCAAATCATCAGTTAAGTTAATTTGATTTATCATCACTCAGTTTAATGGGAGTTTTTTATACTTATTATTTGATCTTATTCAAAAAGTGAATCACTAGTTTGGGTGGTCCACAGAACAGGCAGAACTTATGTGCTGGAAATCTGTGCCTTTTGTCTCTATTTATGTTCCACTATCATTCATTTACAAGTTTTAATCCTCCTATCCTTTCAGCTTTTTTCCAGTCATTTTCTCAAAATTCATAGATCATTTCTAGGGATCTAGAATAAACTATAAGACAGGATTATCTATAAGCAGGAAATTCCAAACACATCCAGGATTTGAACAGAGCACTTCAACAGTCATTTGGTGAAAATCACGGAGCCTTCTAAACATCATAGGTGATGATGTCCGTTTTACCTACAACTTTTCACTGTGTGTGTAACCAGCACAACTATGGAACTCTTCTGTGTTCTGTAGATGGCATATACCTTCTTTAAATTATCCAAAAATACTGGTTGAAAAGAGTCCTAAGGTTTTCTAAATCACTCCCATGCCATTGGAAGTTCTTTGAAATGACGGATATATTTTATCACCACTGTCACTTGAGAGGAAGTATGAGTGATCTTCTGAAGGCTTTCATGTCATGTCAACATAATTCTTTTTCTTTGTTATCCTTCTGTTTTTTTAAGACCAATATTTAATAAAGAATAGCTACCGTGTATCTGCAATCAATATCCTTAGCAGAATTTATAATTATAAATTTTTTCAATTTATAATTTTTTAATTTATTTAAATTATAAATTTTTCAAGTGTGACTTACATGAAAGTAGGAAGTGAGAAATGGACATATTTTAGTTTGTATCACTATGTAAAAACTTAATATTCTCATTTTTCTTTTTGTGACATTAAAGCATATTTAACTTGGCATGTATTTGAAATGTTTTGACTCCATTTTTAGTGAAACCAATATTCCACATGTACTATTCACAAAGTATCTGACACCCTCAACTTAAAATAAGAACAGGTTTATTTCATATTTCATTTTATGTATGGTACCAGGAATTGAACTCATGACCTTGGGCTGGCCAGGTAAGTGCTGTGCAGCTGAGCTATATCCTGGGCCTAGCACAGGTTTATTTCAGCTCGCAGTTTCAGTGGAATCAGTCCATGGTAAACCAGCTCCTAGACAGAAACCACACAGCAGGGCAGGGGAGAGGTGCTCACGGCACGGTAGATAGGAAGCAGAAGAAGGGGGAGAGAGAGGAAAAGCGTGGGACCAGAATACAGGCTTCCAGGCCACCCCTCCAGTGATCCACCTCCAGCCAGGCTCCTACATTCTCACTACAGATTCAGCTACTGAACTCATCAATAGATAAATCCACCACTGAATACACTGCTGCAATGATCCAGTCACATTCCAAACACATGTGATTATTAAAAGACATTTTAGATCTAAACCATTAAACTACACTAGTGTAAACTACTCTCATAGCTACGGTTATTGTCTGAAATATCTCTTGTCTGCTTTAATGGGCGTTATATCTCTCTAATACATGTATTTTCTTCTTTATGTTATTGATATTCCTATACAAATTGTGTTTCCACATTAGATTATGAATATCATAGTTGCAACTGTCTATATTTTATCTAATACTATATATACTCCCTAAATCTTGGAATGTACCAAAAATATTTATTGAAAGTGATTAAAGAAATGAATTTGATATGTTTTTTGTTAATGCAAATTCTTCAATAAGGAAAATGTAGGGTTTATTTTTGTCTTTTTGAAACAAGATTTCACTATGCATTTCAGGCTGACCTCGAACTCACTTTGCAGTCCAGACTGGCCTTGAGCTCACAGCAATTCTCCTGCCTCAACCTCCCCAGTGCTGGGGTTACAGGTGCACCACCATGGCCAACTTTCATTTAGTTTTGTTCTGATTTTGGCAACAATTGCTATAATTCTCCAGTCCTAGTCCTAGTTTCATATTTATTCATCCCCTTTGCAATGTACATACAGCTCCTTCCATAAGAGGTCGACCACATTCCCACCCCCACTTGACTCTGAGCTCATCCTGTGAATGCTTTGAAAACCAAAACATAGGAGAGGTTCCAGTTCCTACTTCTTAAGAGAATGTATGCTGTCCATCTCTCATTCTCCCCATTTCCATGTATCCCCTCCCCTTTTCCATTTCTCTCTCTTTTTTTCCTCTCCATTCCAGGCCTTGTGAGCATGATCTGCCTGGCTTACTGGAGGAAAAAGGGCAGAGACACCAAAACAATGGAGGCAATGTTAGATTGGTCAACTACAACCAACTCCTGTTGATCACAGATTCAAGATCATAAGTTCACGAAAGAGCCCAGCCAAGATCAGCCAGTCCCAATCTGGATAATTAGAACTTTCCAGGAGGCTAGTTGATTAATGAATCAAAATTAATAAATATATATTTTATGATGTTTAGATTTTTCTTACATAGCATTATTGTGGCAAAAGATGGCCAATATGGAGGTAGAAGTTGTGACTAATTTTACATTGAAACTGTGTATTATACAGATGAATTTGTGGTATTGAATTAACAGCTGACTTCTTTGCCAAACTCTCTTTTTTACTGTAATTCATCAATCAATAAAACAGTATCCTTTACTAGGACAGTAATAATAGCTTAGTGAGATGCAAAGTAAATATATATTTTTAAAATTCCTAGTTAACATCTGTGCTTTGTCAGAAACATGAGTATATTAAATCCAGTTTTCAGACTTCTCTCTCCTTTGTTTACAATGTTTTCTCCAAGGTCTTTAGCTAACTTGTACATCCCATGTGCTTTTAAAACACCACAGATGAAAAGGTGGTAATGACACAAACGCAAACTTCTTTACACAAAGGTCGCAGCAAAAGTCATCATAACTGATTAGGTGGCATCTGCTGGCTCTGTGGTGCAAGACTGCTTCCATTTGTATCCTGCAGGTTTAGGTAATCAGGTTTACCAGCAAGCCACTGCGTGGGCTGACCATTAGTCAGAAAATTCATTTGAAATTCTTTACTTGACCACAAACTGTCAGTTGCTGTCAGATAACCCTAGCCCACCTTTTAAGAAGAAACTATAAAAGGTGAAGACATAAGAAAACATTGGGAAAATATTGCTCATCATGTCACTTACAACAACTACCTAAAGTTTGAAAGCAATCCTATTAGGTCAAGATGTATAATGTTGAAAGTTGATTTCCAAAATAAACGACAGTTTGCCTTCTGTCCTGTTCCTGTCTGGTTGTTGGGATTCAGATTTTGATACCTCAACTTGGGTCAAGCATCCGGCTGGTTTAGTGGATCTAGATTATTAGTGACCCTAACCCTAGAACAATGAAAGAATGTTATTTGTTATAGTAGTTCTTATGCACAGAACTGTTTTCTGTGCCAAGTATACAAGCAGTCTTGGATATCAGAAATGACAAAGACCTTAAGCAATGTTATAATATTAAGAATAGCTGGCATTAGTCTAACATTTCATGGTCCTCAATTTGGATACTGTTATCTTTTTTGCTTCACATAAAGATCTTGTGAGAAAGGAAGGTGAACAATATAACAAGGCGTAGCTGAATTTTGACTGATTGGATCCCCTTTTCCTGCCCATGTCACGTAAACTTCAGCAGTTGATTTCTTTTCAGCTCCCTTGACCCACGCAGAGACACATAAAACAGAACTAGTCCATCAAAAGTTCAATCTGTTCTCCAGGCATTTAAATTTTATTAAATGTCTAATATATACATGAGACATCATACGAGGTCTTTTCTTATTCTAGCAATAACTCTGTAAGTTTGATGTTAAAATCCATATTGGACATGAGAAGAAAGAGTAAAAGTATTTTTATCAGCTTAAATCCAAAACAATATTATAGTAGTTTAATTAGTATATTCAGGATTTTCATCAACTCATGAAAATATCTTAGTATTATAAAATATTATATAATTTGGCCATGGTTAAATTAGATTTTTGTTTTAGGTAAAATGGTCAACCTCCAGGAATCACACCATTTCTGAAAGTGCTCCTAACTTACAGTGATATATAGGACATCTGTCTTTTGCACCATTTTATATTATTGTTTGTTAATTATTTTCAATTAGAACAGACAGACATAAACTTATCTGTAAAGAAGTCACATCAAATCTCTGTCTTTGGAGAATGCAAGCATACTGGCATGGCATGGTACACAAATATATCTCAGAGGATGCTGAGTTTCACTAGATACTTTTAAATTTTCCACCTTCTCTTCTGTGGATATAATATTCAACATCTTTGAAATTATCAATCTTAGTCTACCATATGAATTTGTGTATATATTGTTCCCACTTTAAATTGCTGATATCCTGCCTCAACATACCTCTGAACTTCTGCTGATGCTCTATTTTTCATCCTCATAAAGCCATCCCCAAGTGTATCTACTTTTGTGAGTAGCGTAGCCCATTTGTCTTACAGGTAGGAGCACCTAGACTTATACTACATGGTACTCTTAATTTGTACCTGCATGTCAACACTCAGGTTCTTGATAATAATCATGAAATTCCAGTGATTATCTGACATAAAATAGAACTCAATCAAAAGTCCTATATGTCACTACTATAATTGTTTAAAACATGTACATTATTTCATTTGATCAGAAAAAGAATTAAATTTAAATTATTTTCAATTTTTCTTATTGGTATGTTTGTGATACAGAATATAAATGTTCATTGTGGTGACTGCTATTAGTTTAATATATTCAATATGTACTGTTTGGCCAATTTTTGTGACTATCAGTATATATACATATATTATTTAGATATTTTTAATTTTCCACATTATTGGGAATGTGATATTAACCTTCTCTAAACTCTTGGAATGGTTTAAACTGGAATGGTTTAATCCCTATATAAAATATGGGGAACTTTTGTGCACATGAACTATCAAAAGTAAAAGCTCAACAGCCAGTCAGTCAAAGCTAATTGAAGGATCATTAATCACTTAATATATTGAATAAATATTCCTATTCTTGCATTTTATTGAAGATGGTTAAATCACATTTCTGCTCTTCTCAGTGTTTGATTCCTCCTACTCAGGAAGGATGCAACAGTTTTCTAAACAGTTTACAGGCAAAAGACAAAAACAATAAAATGTTATTAAGGAAAGATTATTATATTTTGTCTTATGTTAATATTATGATAATCTAACTTCTTTTTAATAATAGAAGCTTATCTTTGTTTTTATTTTACTGTTCAAAATATATTTGTCAAACCTAAGAACCATGGGAAATCTCAATTTTATACTTAAAAATTCTCTCTGGGAGGGGGTGGAGATGTTTATGAAATATTTTCAGCCAAAAGCAACTTTAGGATTCTGCTGAGCAGATGCCTGAAAAATGAGAGCCCTTACCTTAAAATACAGGGCATTTGCCTTTCATTCTATGTATATAAAATTCCATAACTATTAGTTCATGCATTTCTGCATTTGGTAATTGGTATTTTAAACAGAAATTACTTCTTCAGCGATGTGCTTTCAGCTTCACAAAATCATTTGTTGAGGTTACCATTCCAATATTTTATGTCTGGGGGCTGGGGATTTAGCTCAGCGGCAAAAGCGCCTTCCTGGCAAGCGCAAGGTCGTGAGTTCGGTTCCCGGTACCGGAGAAAAACCAAAAAAAAA